>NW_019416534.1:325581-444401 GCF_000390285.2 Anoplophora glabripennis | reverse complement strand
AGTAAAACATCTCATTTGCAACGTTTCATTTACGTTTCGTGTGTAGTGGGTCTGGTTTGAAAATAAATAATTTTCTAATTATTCGATCATTATTATTTAATAACTAATATTCTGCACAATATCTATTTTATTGGTAATATTAATTTTACATAAAAATGAAAAATCCTGAATATGAAGAGCTCATCAATAAGCTCAATGCTCAATAAAAAAATAGTTCCTGGTCCACGCACTGCGAGCGCTGAAACTTTTAAACAAACTTACTACTAGATTTTCACTCTATGTAGTAGTATACTTTGTGGTTTCCTGTCTATAAAAGTATGTCTATAAATAAAAATGCAAATTTATGATAACATTAGATAAATGGAAGGGATATGCAGGTACGACATATATTATAAATTTTCGTCTGGATTGTGGAGCAGTATAAATTTTGAACAGGCAAAATGGAGGTAGAAGAGAACAAATTGATTTTTTTTATTACTCATGGAGACCGTGAAGGCCTAGTAGAACTCTTTGAGTTCGATACAGTTGGTAAGTCAAATTAAAAATCATTAGTAATTTTAATGTACCTTCCCACTTTTATATTTCAGAACTTTTGAAAATAGAAATTCATAATCGCTTTGATATACCGCCCCATAAACAGACAATAAGTGGTTGGACTGTTAGCCCAGAATGTGAAAATACTGTGTTAAATGTCTGTGCAAAGTTAAATACCATTAATTGTCTAGAAGTAAAAGATGAANATTAGGAATAACAATTATAGTATATAAGAAATAATCAAACAACTTGAACTACGAGCACTATCATAGATTATAGGTTACGATTTTATTATTGATTAGATATCCAAACCAAAAGAATTTTTGCGAGTTCTGTCAAATGTTAACTCAAACTCTTAACACAATCAAACTCGAGCTAACCGGGTTTGATGTGGTTTGGCTCGCCAAAAAACCCTTACTGACTATTCTCGCAAAAACGTAATATTCACTCATACTACACATACTACAACATACGACTTCACTCGCGAAAAGAAGCCTTATGTCTATAAATAAAAATGCAAATTTATGATAACATTAGATAAATGGAAGGGATATGCAGGTACGACATATATTATAAATTTTCGTCTGGATTGTGGAGCAGTATAAATTTTGAACAGGCAAAATGGAGGTAGAAGAAAACAAATTGATTTTTTTTATTACTGATGGAGACCGTGAAGGCCTAGTAGAACTCTTTGAGTTCGATACAGTTGGTAAGTCAAATTAAAAATCATTAGTAATTTTAATGTACCTTCCCACTTTTATATTTCAGAACTTTTGAAAATAGAAATTCATAATCGCTTTGATATACCGCCCCATAAACAGACAATAAGTGGTTGGACTGTTAGCCCAGAATGTGAAAATACTGTGTTAAATGTCTGTGCAAAGTTAAATACCATTAATTGTCTAGAAGTAAAAGATGAAAGTGGATATCAAGACAATTTGGACATTAGTCCTGTTAAAGGTACATAATAATTATCATTAATGTATTGAGAAACAGTTAATTGATATTTATCAGGTGGAATCAGCTAATTTTATATGTAATATATTTAGTTGTTGGGACCATATATTGCAGTTTTACTTTTTTTTGCCAGGTTGTTAGGGGAACCACCCAAAGCTCTTTATCAGAATTCCTGCCTGCAGCCATAAATCGATAAAAATGTTATCACTAATCTTTTGCAAATATTGTTCTAGTTTATTTAATTTGCATTAATAGTAAGCTATTACATTTTTTCAGATAAAAGATAAATTGTTTTAAAAGTTATTAGGATTTATAAGGCTGTACAGTAGTTTATTTATTATTATATCGTTTATTTATCAATGTAAACATTTCTTTGATATAAATAAAAAGCTTTTAATAAGGTTTTTACAGAAATCTTGTATTAAGTTTCATTTTAGATTTGGAGATAGAAGCTGCAAACAGTTTTGTTAGAAAAATTTCAAATAACTATAACGTAAACAGCTCTATAAAATTTAATACATGCAGGCTAATGAGTGCTATTGCAGACGCATGTTTGGTACCATTGGAAGAAGTAAGTCATTGTAGTTTTCACATACCTATCAGAATATAACTTTTAGCAAATAACTTGTATAATAATTTGATATCAACTTTTTAGAGAAAAATTTTGTTACTGTACCTCCATAAATGTAACGATAAATTTTCATATAAATTCATGGAGAATCTTAAAAAACCCGAAGTCATCGAGATGTTACAGAGAAATTTTTTCATTCTCGGTTGGGATGTGGAAGAACCTAGATACCAACGTGCCTTACTGAAAGCATTAAAAGAATGCAGTGATTTGTCCAACATCGCTGATGTAATAAGATGCGACGTATCCACAGCCTTATGTATAGTGCCTATTAAAGATTCGGTAACTGTATTTTCTTGTCTTACGGCAAATATTTCCGATAAAGATCTTTTATCAACTTTGTCAAATGCCGAGAAGTTTCTTATTATTGAAAATCAAAAAGAAAAAGACTTGGAGGAGCTTGAGAGGGAAAAGGGCAACGAGAATGACATGAACTCGGTCAATTACCAACAGCTCATGGTGGACATGCTAGGGGATAGAGACTATGATGGTTTCGAATATGATCAGCATGATCTTTTGAAGAAAAAAATTGCTTTTGCGTTGTACGGGCAACCCAAGACAGAAAAAGGGGACGGCTATGATAAGAAAGAGATGGAGCAAGTTGGAGGTTTATTTGACACAATTCTAAAAAATAGCAGTAAGTTTAATTATCTTTTTGTAAATGTGCACAACTTACATTAATATACTCGGTTGAGTTACGTCTTTTTCAATGTTTTAATTTAATTTTTAACACAAATACAAATTTTGTACATTTGTTTTAGATCTAATAGCGCAGGATAGAGATCGGGTAGAAATTTCATTTATTTACAATTGTACGGAACCTTTACCATCGGAAAAGATGGAACGAGCTAAAAAATATGAGGATTATAATCCCAACACGGATTTGATGCCAGTTCCTATTTTTGTATTGAGAAAATGCCACAGAAGCAGTAACCCTTGCAGGCTTTTCATAGACCATATGGGCCGCATTTACGAAACGTGGGAGGAGTACAAAAATAGGAACAAACTGCACGAATGTGAAATGGTTCTCCCTCTAAATGGACGGTAAATATTAAGTTGTCTAAAAAAATTTGCATACATGTATTTATTTATGGGAGTAATTTGTTTCAAAAGCATAGTTTTGGAGTTATTATTGATTATTTGCACATTTATTTTAATTTTAAAGTTAATAACTTGAAAATTATTCATTTTTCTATAAAATGGAGTTCTGTTAATAATGGAACTTTCCAAAATATTCGGTGGCCTCAAAAGAATTAAACAGTAAAGGACTCAAATAAGATCCTTGGAGAACTGCTGAGACGATCTTTAATTCACTGGATCTAAACTTGTTGACTGTACAATTTTTGCCTGATGCCCGATAAACAGCCGGTATGATTAAAAAGTTCAAATTTCTTTTAGATATGAATACGACAACAACGGTAACGTACTTCTAGAAAGACATTTGTCCCCTGCTTGCGGAATAGACGTGAAAGTATTACAAGGCGCTGATTATGCCAGTATGGCAGGAGGATTAATCTCAGGAGGAATATTTGTAGCTGCTGCCATTCCGGGTATAGCCGTCACGCCGGCACTCCTTATTGGTGGAGTTGTCACGGGGGTTAGCGTAGGGATTTACTCTATAGCTCGCAGTGCTTATACATTATATGACAGGAACAGGCACAAACAGGTAAGATATTTTTTCTTGACGAACTGTTTTTAAACATATTTTCCTGTTTAGCTAACATTATAACCTTAATTTTTTTTGTATTTGTAAAGTACTTTACGCATCTTTTCTTATCTGAGTTTTAAGAATTCAATTTAATAATATTGAAAAACACGATTAACTCTGCATTCAAATTAATTTTAGTTCGTGCCGGTATTACAAGTAAACTATATTTATCTGCAATTTTTGGGATCTTTTTGAAATAATGTTAAATTTAAGATAGAGTAGAAACGTTATAAGTGACAATAAACTCGTAAGAGTAAAGAAAAACAACACTTTTATTCAAAGTTGTTCCTTTAACCGCATATCGAGGGTATCAAAGCTGAAAAAAAAAATTATTTGTCACTTTTTGATATTTAAAGCAGATGGAAACAAATATGTTCATAATTTTTTTGCAAGTAATAATTCGAAAACGACTGAACCCTACAACCTCAATTTTTCTTTCGCTCCATCTTTCAATTTTTTTTTCCTGTAAATTTTTCATATTGTGAACCGTTTCTTCATAAACAATTATTTTATTAGCAATCATTGAAGCATTTTCGATACAAAAATTTTGAATTATTTGATAATAAAACTGGGATAATATTTAATTGGTGAGATATAACCTACAAAGCATATGTCATGTCATATGTCATATTTTTAAATGTCAGTGCTACTTAAGTCTACTGACAAAGTGATCTCTACTAATCTGTAGGCGGTACGATAAAGTTGGAAACTAGCCTATTCTATGTCTGATCATTCTCCTGATGCTATTTACTACATATTAGAGGGTATAATTCAATGTCAGTCGGGTCATATAGCCCGTGGAATAGTTGTTTCCCACAATATCATCACCTAAAATGTTTAATGAAGTTCAGAAACTTGTAAATGTCATGAAAATTATTTTAAATAATCACTATTCTCGATAACACAATTCAAATAATTCTTGATAACACAATTTACATAAAAAATACATACATTCCATTTTGTAGATTACGTCTTTATCGAACCTCAATCCATCTGATTATTCAGTGGAAATTTACTGTTCTGTTTTTTTTTCAGTATAAAAAAAAATTTAGTCCAATTTTTTTTTGTCTTCTTTTTTTGTGATTATAGGAAATTTTTGTGAAAGAAACACTCGATTACAAGTTTTTGCATTTTGTATTATTTTGTTTTAATTATCAAATAAAAATATTTTTATTTGTGTTTAATAAAAACACTTACAATAATCATATCAGAATTATTTAAAAAATATATTATCGGTAAATTAGAGCGAAAATTTGAAAAAAAAAACATTTGTTTATAAGGTATTTTTTTACTTTGAATTTGAATGAGTTAAAATTGCTTTCTTGTTTAATATCGACTGGTAAGATGTTTATTAACTTAATGCCCATATAATAAGGCGCTTTTTCAAACAAACTTGAGGTATGGTTAGGAATGCGCAAGAGATTACCATATCTGGTTGGGTAATTGTGACTATCAGAATTACGTTCATAATAACTTTTATTTTTGGCAATTTGTAGAATACATTTATATATATAGATGCAAGGAAAAGTTAATATATTGTTACTAATAAAGTATGGCTTACAGGAATCAATTTGGGAAATACCAAATATGANATATATATATACAAGGAAAAGTCAATATACTGCTATTAATTATTAGCAATTGAAAAAACTGCCATTTTCGACCATTTTTGAGCTCTTGTGCATAAACAAATTATCGGAATTTAATCGGACTTTTCTCATTTTATAGGCTTATTTAATACCTACCTACCTTTTTTGTATAAACCTCTTTTCGCTATGAATAACAGTTTTTTTATGCGAGTCAAAAAACCACTTTTCTATAACTGATCATTGTTTAAATAAAGTTTCCCAACTAGTCTCCAGTCGATTTTTTGGTATTTTGTTTATAACACGTTGCCGAACAATATTCCGCAGAAAAACTTCTAATAGTATTCTTTTCCTGAAACAGGCTATTTTATGTCCATAATGACTGGACTATTAGCTAATTTGCTTTTTAAAAAATGTGCTTAATTTAATATATACAACATTAGTACCATTCACCTAATCCACAAAATAGTTCTAAAAAACACAACTTTTTTACTAATGATATTGTGGAAAACAATTACTCTGCGAGCTATATTCGATGCTGGAGTAGTTGTTTTCTATAATATGATCAGTTAAAACAGTTGATTCGCCTGTCGTGAAACAACTTGTGCTTTCATGGCATCTGCAGATGCCACAGTAGGTACAAAGTGATGTTTTGTGTTAGTAGGCATTGTGTATCAATGACATATAAGATATAGAATATAACGAGCGTTCAAATAAAAACGTGGTCGAAGTTGGCTCTGACACATTGGACGTAGGGAGTAGCTTATAGCGACCAACTTAACCTCATTTCTCAACGAGCTGTATAGCAGCTGTCAGTTTCAATAACGTTAATGACTATATAACTTTATTTTAAAGAATAATCGTGATAACAATAACAAACAATTAAAGGAGCTGCGGAAAGTGTCCCCCTCCTTGTTATGACAATAAATTAAAGCAGCTGCTGAAAGTGTCCCCCTCATTGTTCCAAGCACTTTTCACACCTGTTCCTCAAAGAATTAAAGACATTTTCTAAGATGCTCGGGGTATTGTTAATTTCACGAATCTTATCTATAAGTCGAGCCTGCAGATGGTTTAAATCAGGAATAGGCAGTTCAAAAATAGCGTTTTTAAGGTAAAGCCACAAAAAGAAATCACACGGCGTAATATCACATGACCTCGATGGAAATTCATGTTCAGCATTGAGACTTATTAATCGATTTTGGAAAACTTCCCACAACATATTCATCGTCTCGCCTGCCGTATGTGCCCTTGCGCCATCTTGTTGAAAGTAAAAGTTTGTAATTTGTTTTCTTCCAGCTGGTTAACAAAAGGAGCGATAATTTCTTCTCTATACCTTTGCGCAGTAAGAGTACCATTAAAAAAAATAGGTCTATAAATCCTCCTTCGATTGAGAGCACACCAAACTCCAATTTTTTGAGCGTTCAGTGTGCCCTCGACAAAAAAGTTATCTGGTTTTTCAGAAGACTACATTCTCATATTCTGTGAGTTTACGTAACCACTTAAATGAAACCAGGCTTCATCAGAAAAAAAGGTGATATTATGAAGTTCACCGTAGTTGTTTAAAAACCATTCACAAAATACAGCCCGTCGCGGAAAATCAACTTCATGAAGTTCTTGCTGACAAGTTAAACGATAGGAGAACAAACGCAAATCTTTTTTTAACACTGTGTGGCAGGTACCGACTGATACTCCCACCATTTGTGATAAAACACGTACAGAAGTTCTTGGTGCATTTTCCATTATTTGTTGGACATTTTCTTTTAATTCTTCAGTCCGCTTTTTAGGTCGGCCGCTTCCTTCTTTTGTTGTTACACTGCCCGTTTCATGAAAAACATTAACACATCGCTGAACTGCACTTTGAAAAATTTTGTACTCAACAACGCCGGGAAATTGATTTTGAAATTCTATGAAACATTCCTCAATAGAATACTTCCATATTCCATCAATCTTGCGTCCATTTCTAAAGTAGGACTCTATGATAAACACTTTTTGTTCTTGAGAAAACACCATTTTAAACGCTTTTTAAAACGAAAATATTCAAATTGATAGCGGCGATATAGCGCCTTGACAGATGACGTTTAAGTTCATTTGCTATGTGCTATGCCCTACGTCCAAATTTTCAGAACCAATTTGACCACGTTTTTATTTGAACGCTCGTTACTTTGTAGGTTATATCTCACACACACTTAGATAACTGTAACCAAAGTTAGATATGTACACATTGGAATTTTTTTAGACATTAAGTTTCGCTAATTCTGAGGCGAGAGGTGCGTACATCAACATTTTGGCTGGTGCTCTAGGGTTCGTAGGAGCCGGTGCTAACATGGCGGTGACCCAATTTGCAGCGAGGGGTGTGAACATCGGAACGGTAGATAATATTTTTATTTATTATGAGTTTGGGTCCAAATTCGGTGTTGTTACTTACTCGAATACAGAGGGGAGTAAAAATTAAATATTTTTCCTCGTTTTTTAGGGCGCTAGGGCGGCTGTGGACGCCATCGCGTTTGTTAATATTGGCGCCAGCGGCGTGGCCGTGGTAAATTCTGGGTATGAGGTTATCGATAAGTGGGTGAATGAAAATCAGTCGCCGTCGTTGCTCACCATGGTTCAGCTGACTTCGTCGATTCTATTCTTCGGAAACGCCGTTTATAATTTCAGGACTTGCTCCACCATCATAGAGGAGACTCAGATGAGGACTTTGCAGAGTTATCAGGAGTCCCTGAGGAGCAACAGACACAGGTATTTGTTAGATATGAAATAATATTTGATTCTTACGGTAAAAATACTGATAATATATGCATATAAAAATGTATACTATTTTTAATCTAATTTCTTGATAATTTTTGACGAACAATTACTGAAAGCATGTTCTGTAATCGACACCCCTAAAATATTTCTCAACGTACGTACCAGTCAGTGGCTGCTCATGGTATCTTTGGTAGAGGAGGCTTGAAATGAATGAAACTTTAAACTTGTCTTTCTTTTCTTTGAGGGCGGGTCATCGTTAAAGGTTTCGTCAATGTCTTCTAAGAAAATTGCATACAATATGTTGAAATGTATCTCATTATTACGGAATTCTTTTAATTTTGATAAAAGTGAATTAATTCTCTTTTTAGAAAGTGTTACGTCAGTTAATTTATTCTGCAAAATTTGGAACACAAGTTTGTTCAAAAATGAAATTTTTGTCTAACAATTGTTTTAATCCATAAACGAATCCTAAAGTTTGTTGATCATTCAAAAAATCCTCACTATCCGATTTGAAATAAAAAATCTCAATAAGTTTCTTTCTATAAGTTGTGACCGTAAAAACAGCTCTAGAAGAAAAATTCCAACAAGTGGGAGCATTACTTGGAATTCTGTGTTGCATTATTTTATTTAATACGTGAGATATTTTAGTAAATTTGGAAAAAAAATGACGAAAATCCAGGAAGATTTGAAAAAAATTCTCACTTTAATACCGTTGCAAGCTTTACTTACAACTAAATTTAATTTATGTGCGTAACATTGATTAAAATAATCTTGAGGAGCGACATCTATCTAAAATTTACCGATAATTGAGACTTACAAGTAATATCCTTGGTTTCATCAACTTGCCAGGAGAAACATTCACAATTATTTAATTCGTCATAAATTTTACTTTTGTTAATTGAACTCTCAATTAAATCGTTTTGAATGGTTTTAGAGGTTCCCCAAAAAACAGTGGCATTATCTAAGAAATTCTGCAATTTTGAATCGTGTTTATAATAAATTTATTAACTCTTTAAAGTTCCCTCGATTAGCAGAATCCACTTTTTCATCATGTCTGCGAAAAGAAATTTCTTGAGACGATAAAAATATGACTACATCGATAAGTCTATTTAAAATATCACTATTTCCTCATTATAATGTTGTATTCCCGTTTTGTGAACAGAATCTAAAGCGTTTACAATATTCTGTTTACCGAACATTTCAGATTTAATACGCTATGAAATACTTACGTTCTTGCAATTTTTCGAGTCTTTCGAATCCTCTCGTTAAATTTTTTAAATTGTTAAAACCAACACTGCCCCAAAGCGATAAATTATCATTAGTGAAAAATAAACATTGCCAGCAGTATAATTTATTTCGAATAGTTGATGCAGTTAGCCAGTTGTTTTTTTCTATAATTATTATCGTTAAATCCCCTATTTTGTTTTTCGCCCGCTTCAACTAAAGACGGCAAAGGTGTTGGTCTCCATTTCTGAGAGTACTAAATCCTTTTAATAATAAATAATCTACAATGTCCATTGTCCATCCAACTAAAGAAGTTGTTGAGTTTATGTTTGTACGTACCAGAGTAAAATGAAAATAATCACTAATTAATTATGATCGTCTCACAAAAATTCTTAAGAAAAACTTCACATATACACCAGTTAAAAACAAAAACTCGTGCACTTGCATATGACCAATGTTTTTAATTTATTATGAAATGCAACATTGTAACATACAACTCCGATCGCCGAGGTGGTAGAGAAGAAGAGATGGAAGGTGGCAACAAGCCTCCGTGCTCGACTGGTTAAGCTCGAATGTAGATATCGTGGCACCATTTCAATAATTTTTTAAAAAGCATCCACGTGAAATTTTTCAATAAATTGATTAATATTTCATTTTAAATAACTCAGACTGTTTTTAGGAAAACATTCACAAAACTGGTGAAGGAGACCATTCGCCAAAATAACCTGAATGAGGCTCAGGGTAGAGCAGAGGTCATCTCCGCGATTCGGAACATACAAAATAAAGACGAAGTTTTCGCCGTCTTAACTAGATCGAACAAAGACATGAACAAAAAGGGTATCAGAATATCCGCTTCCGGAGGAGAAATAGTACTGAACGGAGTAAGTATAGATTTTAACGAATTCGCGGCTATGAACAAAAAAGAAGCCTCATCCTTCCTGTCAAATTTGCCACAATCGGAACGCGTGCCGGTCGACACCGCGTCTACCCGGTCCATGGTCTCCAATATTTTAACCGATTTCTCCATTAGAGACATAGAGTCCATCACAAACATTACATTGAGATTGTTGAGTTTCTGTGATGGCGATATACAATCAAAGATCATTAACGCCCTACATATGCTCCTGGCTAATCTGCCGGATCCCATTCGACTACTTCTAGACCAGATATTCCCTAATCAGTCCAAGTACATCTACGTCATGGAAGTGGTGATCAATTTTTTTGCCAAAGCGGCGGGACACTTAGAGGAGCTGTACAAGAACTGGATCGAGACCGGCGACGACAGCTACTACAATCCCCTGTTCCGACACATAGACGTGAAACAAACGAAGAGGGCGGTGAAGTTTTTTACAGACGCCGTTAATATGTATTATACGGGAACGCACCTTACGGAGTTGGCGTTACGGGAGTTGTTAACGTTTTTCCGATGTTGGTTGACGAAGAAGATATATGAATATCAACAGGACGCAGAGAGGGCCGACAAAAGGAGAATACATTCTGCGTCGTCTCCTTCTAGGAAAATGTCTTGTTCCGTATGTGGTGGATACTACTACCAACCTAGGAATTAATCTAACGGGATTGGTTTGTACGCGATCGCACGGTATTAGAAATATTTTTGTGTATTTTAAACAGGTACTTGTTTTATATATTTTATGTTACTTTACTGAAATGTACGTTGCTCGTTTGTCTACTTAAAATTCAAGAAATAGTGTTGCGAACGGTAGTTCCGGTTTTTCTTTCAAATTTGTAGGAAGCACCATTAGGCCAAGTAAATAAAATTTTTACTCAAAAAAATTCCTATCCGCGAGATTATTGTAAAATTGTCTAAAGGTATGTTCCTTTAGACAATTTTCTTACCCGATTTTAATTTAACAAGTCTCATTTTGTAGATAATTTTACTCCCTACAAGGTGTCTGTGAGTCACTTTTCGCTAAAATTAATGGTTTTCCCTGGAAAGTGAAAAAAACTGTTTTCCTCACTTATTTGTTTAAATAGAAAAGTTACCTAAAAACATTTTTTGACTCACGAGATGAGAAATGTCTTGTATTATGTTCCTTTAGACAATTTTACAATAATATCGCAGAAAGGAATTTTTTTGAGTTTCTCTTTTTTTTCGCTAATTTTCCTGGTCTACATAGTTCTTTGCTGTATTGGTTGTTGTGTGTATAGTACAATGTTCGAGAATTTATTTTTCGAGAATTTTCATTATCAAATGGGGACAAACGTGAAGGACTTACGAATTTACGTTTTATGTGATATACTTGTTATAAAATTAAAGAACTTGGGATATTTATTGAAAATGATGGCAATTCTCCAATTTTGTCAAAAATACTCTTAAATACTTTAAATATTTTAACATTTACAAAAGTAATATTTACAAAATGCGGCATTCTGCTTGGATAGCGTGAAAACTGAGAAAATTCAGAAAAACGTTTTCTTTTTGTGTTTTGAAAAGGACGTTCGTGTATGTTGTTTTCTTTTTATGTGTGTGAATATCGTGAAAATTCTCGAAGACACATTGAGAACGTTCTTACCTTTACAACATTATTCCCTGGAACATAAAATATACAAATAGACACCATTTCCAATGCAAAAAGTGCACATCTCATCAAAATTTACATGCGACTAAAAATAAGCCGGAATCCTTTATTTCTTTAAATTATAGGTTTATTCTTCATTATCGACACTAAGCCTGAAATTTTTATTCAAATTTCAATTTTCAGCATGTACAGGGTGTTGCAAAATGTCTACAGAGAATTCTAGAGCAGGTTCTACATCGAAAAATACGAAAAAAAATTCCTATAAACAGCCGTAGAATTATCTGAACAACAATTTGCGACACCCTGTATATACTGTGAAAGAAAATAATTTTCTCCTCGAAATTTGAAACACCCTGTAATGTGTGCCGGCTAAAATAATGATGCCTACCTGAATAAAATTGTAGACCTTTTAACAACTTTATGATTTTCAACATTACCTCTGTTATTGAGAAGCAATTAAATCGTAGAGCACTAGTTTGTGAAAGTTTAAAAAATTACAGAAATATAAATAAAACAAATCGTGACAAAAAAGAACAAAAACAATGACAAAAATTACAGAAGAAAATACTTAAAACCAGATGTTTGTCTTATCTTGATTAACATTGTTTCACGTTTTTCTAAGCATGTTTTCTGTTATTATCCTCGTTTCTAAGGTGTCTATCCACTTGTAATAGACTTTTTTTTGCCTATTATTGTGCTGCTTCAATTTCTTGCAATTTTTTACAGTAAACTGAAACATCAATTTATAATAATAATAATCATACTATCTTTAGTGAGGAACAAACCTATAATAAAAAGATTAAAATCTGATTAGCTGTTAGCGACAAAATCAATTTCGAACTAGAAATCCATTTTAGTGGCGCCTTAATTGTGTTAAAAATATTGCTAAAAGTGGATCTGCAGGAACTTACTTTTAAAATTGATAGTTTAAAGAAATTATTATAAAATCAACGATTTTCTGTGGTATTAAATACATATCTAACCAAAGTATAATAAAAATGTGATGGGAGCACCGCATGCACTGTTGTTACAAAAAAAAGTATTATCGTTTACAAATAAAATTTTATTAGTAGTGGTGCACTGTTAACTGATTAATTGTGATTATTTGGAAATAATAAATTTATAAAAAATGTTGTATTTTTACATTAACCAGCCAAATACACATAGTTACTAATTTGGTTTAATTTTATATAATTTCTATTTACTTACTAATTAATATTATAATATTTTATATACAGTAATTTTTATATGCTTAATTTTAGTAATAAATAAATAGATAGAAATTTAAAATTGATATATACTTTATTTTCTTTCTTATTTACTTATAGTTGATATAGAACACATGGAAATTTAAATTTTGATTGCAAATATTGGGCAACTAAACTAAATATGACAGTAATGTGTACATTACATTCCATTATACAGGGTGTATCTTAAGTGATGACTTTAATTTCAAGGTGTGATTCCTTGTCATATTTTAAGCAAAAAAGTGCATATGAACATCGGTCCGCAAGTGCTTCGTTACCGAGATACAGGGTGTCAAAGTTGGGAAAATAAATCGCATTTTCTTAAATATCTTTCGACTGATTCGAAATAATTTAATGAAATTTCATACACTGGGTTTTTTTGGAATGACAAATTCAAATCTGTGGTCAATTTAGGTGTATTTTTTTGAGGGCGCCAATAATGAAGTAGCTAGGAGCAACCGTTTCCATGAAAAACGCATTTAAACTTACTTGAGCTGGAAATATCATAAAAATTGAATTAAATTAAATGCTCAAAATTAGAACCGCCACTGTCAATACAAGCATGTAATCTTCTGGTCATCGACTGTCGCACACGTTCCAAAATTCCTGGAGTGTTGCGTATGACATTACAAGAATTTACAATTCTGTTTCTTAAATCATTTTCATCTACAACTGGCGTTGCATAAACAAGTGACTTCAGATGTCCCCAAAAGAAATAGTCCAGAGGATTTAGGTCTGGAGATCGTGCTGGCCACGGCTGGGATCCTCCCCGACCTATCCATCGCTGAGCAAAAGTGTCATTAAGATGTTGGCAAGCAGCAAGACTGAAATGAGCAGGTGCCCCGTCGTGCATAAACCACATGTCATTTCTGGTTGCTAGTAGTACATCTTCTAATAGACCAGTCAATGTTTCAGCTAGAAACTGTCTGTAAGTCTCACCATTCAGTCGAGGAGGAAGAAAATGCGGTCCGATGACATGATCACCAATAATTCTGGCCCACACATTCACCGAAAACTGCTGCTGAAATCCACGTTCTCCAATAACATGGGGATTTTCATAGTTCCAAAAATGATTATTGTGGAAGTTTATGATGGCATCCCGTGAAAAAGTTGCCTCATCTGTGAACAGAATTTTAGACGTAAAGTTGGGATTCTGAGCAGTTTTTTGGAGAAACCATCGACAATAATCTAACCGTGCAGGAAAATCTCTTAGCAACAGTGGTTGCACACGTTGAATGTGGTACGGATAAAGTAAATTTGTGTGCAAAACCCTCCAAACACTTTGATGACTTATGTTAAACTGTTCAGATAATCTTCGCTTGCTGCTTGACGGATTAGCTTCCACTTCTTGTAGGATTGCTTCTTCTAGTTGTGGTGTCATTATTGTTCTCGGTCTACCAATAAGTTCAGCGTATTATAAGAAAAAGTTGACACAAAATTTTAAAAAAGTACTTCAATTTTTTTTTAAATTTTCAGATTGTTTCGGAAAAATCTGAAAAAATCCGGTGTACCACAAAGGTGTTGATCAATCCAAAACTGCATTCAGTTCCGCTCTAGTTTTTGAGATTTTCGATTTTTTTCTCGAGGATGTACTTGCACAAAAACCGACGCAAGATACATGCTTAACAGCCACATATTACTGACCTTAACTACTGTTAACTAGTATCATTTATCTAGGCTATTAACAGCCTTATAATTTTTAGGGCTATTAGAATTAAAATTTGAATCATTGGTGCACTTATTATATTAACGCGTTCCCGTACTAAAGCACAGGACAGAGGACTGTCAAAAGTCTGGAGTACTTAGAGCAGCACCTGATCGATACCTGAGAGCCTTTCGATTTGGCAAAAATAGTAGCTAATAGTAACTTAGAGTTACTGAACTGATATTAGTTGCTAATAAATATTATTTTTGTCAAAATCAAAGCCCCCCTGGCTCTTATATCGGCACCTCACAATTAATGGCGATTGAATATTGAATACCCTTTATGGATACGGGTATGGAGTCATATGGAGTAATCTAAACAGGAAAACGCCTATTTTTAGATAATTTGACATAGGAGCTCTTTTTTTTATTCATGATTTCAGAATCATAACGCGTTACTATCCGAAATCTAGCAACTTGATTGGTTTCCATCGGATCGTAACGCGTTATGATTCCGAAATCATGAATAAAAGAAAAGGGCTATAATATATTATAGGTTTTTCCACTGGTACAACTGAGGGCCTTTCGATTTGGCAAAAATAGTAACTATNGTTTCGGAAAAATCTGAAAAAATCCGGTGTACCACAAAGGTGTTGATCAATCCAAAACTGCATTCAGTTCCGCTCTAGTTTTTGAGATTTTCGATTTTTTTCTCGAGGATGTACTTGCACAAAAACCGACGCAAGATACATGCTTAACAGCCACATATTACTGACCTTAACTACTGTTAACTAGTATCATTTATCTAGGCTATTAACAGCCTTATAATTTTTAGGGCTATTAGAATTAAAATTTGAATCATTGGTGCACTTATTATATTAACGCGTTCCCGTACTAAAGCACAGGACAGAGGACTGTCAAAAGTCTGGAGTACTTAGAGCAGCACCTGATCGATACCTGAGAGCCTTTCGATTTGGCAAAAATAGTAGCTAATAGTAACTTAGAGTTACTGAACTGATATTAGTTGCTAATAAATATTATTTTTGCCAAAATCAAAGCCCCCCTGGCTCTTATATCGGCACCTCACAATTAATGGCGATTGAATATTGAATACCCTTTATGGATACGGGTATGGAGTCATATGGAGTAATCTAAACAGGAAAACGCCTATTTTTAGATAATTTGACATAGGAGCTCTTTTTTTTATTCATGATTTCAGAATCACAACGCGTTACGATCCGAAATCTAGCAACTTGATTGGTTTCCATCGGATCGTAACGCGTTATGATTCCGAAATCATGAATAAAAGAAAAGGGCTATAATATATTATAGGTTTTTCCACTGGTACAACTGAGGGCCTTTCGATTTGGCAAAAATAGTAACTATATTAGTAGCTAATAGCTATTCAGAGTTACTCTGAACTGATATTAGTTGCTAATAGGTACTAATTTTGCCAAAACGAAAGCCCCTCTGGTGCTCAGTGAGTGCAGTTTTATGTTGTATGGATGAACGCGTGCGTTATTTTTGCACCAAGCTCCTGGAAGTCGTGGAACTATACACTGTCAAAAAACTGGCGGCAAATATTGAATATATGGTATATAAACAACCAAACAAAGGTAGGTTACCGTGGGTTAGAAGTAGGTAAGATTTCTCATTTTTTATATGATGATAATTATTGTAAAATATGCATCATGTTTTATGAGTATACCGGAAAAAAAATATGTTTATAGCTTAAATTTACAAATAGAGAGTGACTTAGAAAAGGCGACATTTTTTATTGAAATATCCTCTTCGAGCAGCAGTGATGAGGATATTATTATTTCCAAAGTAATTAAAAAAAAAATACCATTCCAAAAATTAGAAACTCTATACCTATGTAGTGATGTAGTTCATAACTCAACTGATTATCAGGTATAAGAGTTTTTTTGTAAAGGTTTAGGAAAAAATATGATTAAATAATTTTCATATGTTCATAGTATAGTTCAAAATCAAGTTCAATTCAAGTGCAATTTTGTGTTCCACTGAAGTTGCACTTTTCTTACACCAGAACAGTTTTCTTGAAAACGAGGTTAATGCCAGTGTTACACTTAAAATTGTCAATGGAAAACCCTATTAGATACATAGAAAATATAGTCGTTAGTACTATATTTTCTATGTATTAGATGTGTTTCTATGTATTTTGTGTTGACAGCATAGAAAAAGATTATTAATCTATGGTTGACAGCCTTACCTACGTCAGATTGTCAGATTCGCCGAGTCGAATATAAAAAATCAAAATGGTAAGTGGGTGTAAGTTACTGTAAATTTATTTAATTTGTATTTCAATTTAATAGCTATTATGGTAGCTATTCTGTAATTATAGCACTTTCATTACAATAATTTAACGTTTTACTATAATGTATATGAGGTACCTACACTTAAAAATTTTCGAACTTTTTAATAGTTTTATTATTCTTTTTAGCCTACCACTCCTCCCCAGATATCGCCTGTGGAGGAACAAGAGAAATATCTTCACGATGCCTTGGGCGTCGTTAAAGCCCAAGCTTTTCACATGAAGAGAGCACTGGATAAAAACAAGCTTATGGATGCTCTGAAGAATGCCAGTGCTATGCTTGCAGAGCTCAGGACGTCATTACTCTCGCCGAAGAGTTATTATGAATTATGTAAGTAATTGAAAGAAACCCTTATTATTTGTTAGTATCGATAAAAAAACTGTATTTTAGATATGGCTATAACGGACGAATTGAGGCATATGGAATTGTATTTAGTGGATGAATTCCAGAAGGGAAGAAAGGTTCCTGATCTCTACGAATTAGTACAGTACGCAGGAAACATTGTGCCTAGGCTGTATTTGTTAATTACTGTTGGTTTAGTCTATATTAAAACCAACACATCTTTAAGGAGAGATTTATTAAAGGATTTAGTAGAAATGTGCAGAGGTACGATATCATCAATTTAGAACTACATATTAAATAAGTATATTTTTTTCATTATATAAATCTAGGAGTTCAACATCCGTTACGTGGATTATTTCTACGTAACTACCTTCTCCAGTGCACAAGAAATGTTTTGCCCGACACACCGGACATTGATACGGATTGTCCAGAAGGTACGGTAAAGGATTCCATAGATTTCGTTCTAATGAATTTCGCCGAGATGAACAAACTGTGGGTGAGAATGCAGCATCAGGGCCATTCGAGAGATAGGCAGAACCGTGAGAGGGAAAGAGAAGAATTGAGGATATTGGTTGGTACGAACTTGGTGAGGTTGAGCCAGCTGGAGTCTGTCACGTTGGAGAAGTATCAAAAATCTGTTCTGCCGGGAATCTTAGAGCAGGTAAATCCAATTTAACAGATTTTTTTTAGTTTAAAGACACTAATGTGCCATATTTCAGTTTTAGTAATAATTGTATCCGTTATATATATTCAGTTTAGATTTCTAGCTACTTTGTATTTTCTTTTGATTCAATTTCGACAACTTTTTTGCTGAACATGAATATGTAATACTTTCTGTTTGATTTAGGCGAGTTCTCAGCATACATTTTTTTGTTTGCTGTGCTGTGCTGATGGTATAATTCCGTATATGTGTATATTTTTATTGTCTGTTCAGTTTTATTTGAATGTTTTTTAGGTTGTGAGCTGTAGAGACGCAATCGCTCAAGAATATTTGATGGAGTGTATAATCCAAGTTTTTCCAGACGAATTTCATATACAGACCTTGAATCCGTTCTTGAAGTCATGCGCCGAGCTAGAGGCCGGAGTTAACGTTAAGAACATCGTTATCAGTTTAATAGAACGTCTGGCTGCTTTCAGTCAAAGATCTGATGCGTTGGGCACCGAAGGTAAACGTTTGAATCTAGGAATAAGGCAAATTAACCCACGTTCTCTTATTTTTCTTTAGGTGCCAACATTCTGCAAGAAGTTCAGCTGTTTGAGGTGTTTTCCAATCAGATTTCGTCTATTATCGCCAACAGAGAATACTTGCCGCCCGAGGATATGGTCGCTCTTCAAGTAGCTTTGGTTAATCTCGCTTTGAAGTGTTATCCTGACAGAATAGACTATATCGATAAAGTTATGCTGTCTAGTGTCGAGGTAAGAGCAAAAATTAGTGAAAGATTTTTGGTTGCGAAATGACGTGAAACTTGTTTTATTTTCAGGTGCTCCAACGTTTAGGCCTTGAACACCTAGAATCTCATACCTCCGTGGCGAAAGAACTGCAGAAATTATTGAAAATACCCCTCGACAACTATAACAGCCTCCTGATGGTCCTAAAGTTGAAGCATTACGCTGGGCTGATGCAGCATCTCGACTACTTTGGCCGCAAGGCGCTCAGCATTTACGTTCTAAACAATGCTTTGGAATACGAAACTGTTATACCCACTTCGGAAGAAGCCGAACAGGCCTTGACGCTACTGAACACTTTGGTCACGGATAAAAACGAACACCCCATCGGCGACCTCGATATGGAGGAGTTGGCCGAGGAGCAGTGTTTGTTGGCGAGGTTCATACATCAACTGAGGTCCAACGTACCAGACGATCAATATCTTATACTTACTGCTGCCAGAAAGGTATGTTTTTTTTAGTTTTTTGGGTTTGTTGAAGTTTCTGATTTATTTCAAATCACAATACATTTTTTTTCCAGATTTTGGCTTCCGGGGGATCCTTGCGAATAAAATACACCCTCCCACCGCTGATATTCCAGGCCTATCAACTGGCGTACAAATACAGAGACTTAAAAGACGCCAAGTGGGAGAAAAAGTGCACAAAAATATTCCAATTCTGCCACCAGACCATCACGGCCTTGGTGAAAGCGGAACTAGCAGAATTGCCCTTACGTCTCTTCCTGCAAGGGGCGCTAGCCATCGATCAAATCGGGTTCGAGAACCACGAGACCGTAGCGTACGAATTCATGTCGCAAGCGTTCTCCTTGTACGAAGACGAAATCTCCGATTCCAAGGCGCAGTTAGCCGCCATAACTCTGATCGTTGGCACGTTAGAACAAATCAGTTGTTTCTCGGAAGAAAATTCCGACCCGTTACGTACCCAGTGCGCTTTAGCGGCGAGTAAATTATTGAAGAAGCCAGATCAGTGCCGTGGCGTCGCCACTTGCTCGCATCTGTTCTGGAGCGGCAAAAGCCTCGCCAGCAAGGGAGAAGAGACCCACGACGGGAAACGGGTGGTGGAGTGTCTGAAAAAGGGGCTGAGGATAGCGAAACAGTGCATGGATATCAGCGTACAGGTGCAGCTGTTTGTCGAGTTGCTCAACCACTACATCTACTTCTTCGAAAAGGGGAACGATCAAGTGGACGTCGAAATACTGAATCAGCTCATTAAGAAGATCCGTGACGAGTTGACCAACTTGGAAAGTTCGGACGAGGCGGAGCAGATAACGAAACACTTCAATAACACTCTGACGCATCTGAAACTGCGGATGGAGTCTCCCGATGGGGACAGGGATGTCTATAAGGGCATTAAATTGAATCCGGAAGACGCGGGGGAAATGGAGAAGCTCGACGCTAAGTAGGTATCGGTAATTTTACATATCGTTTTTCATGGTTATAATAGGAAAAGTATGTAAGTTCACGTATTTTATAGTTAATCATGTGTAATTCAAATGTATGACTTAAAATTCCTACAAATATATCAAGATTATGCATTTATGATATTAAATCGTTTAATTGTTATAAAAATCGTATCGTTTTGAATTCTTTGTGGAAAACATCAGATATTCCAATTAAATCATCTTTGACATACCGATTTTTGGAATAAGAAAATAGAAATTTTAGTTTGGGAGATATTGAGGCGTGCAATAAAAAATGTACTTAATTTTGACATTATTTTCCACAAAACAATACATTTAAAAAAAAATTTGTCATAGTTGGAGCTTTTTTCAGTTGTGCGATTTTTTGCAAGACACTTCAATTACTGAAGAAAATATTGAACTGTTAACGATTCAACTAAAATATTTGTGTGTAAGGTAAAATCTGCACAAGAAATAGCTAACTGTAAAAAAATATTTTGTGCAACCTCTTTAATCCGAACACACGTTAATCCGATCACATGCTAATCCGAACAATGACAAGAAAAGACTAGATCGCTTTGCGCGTACGCGCGTAGTTGCAGTCATTCGCGCCTGTCCGTCCAATGTGAGTTTGTTTGCCGATAGCGAAGAACCTGTTGCGTGTCGCGTTTTGTGACAATTTTGGAGTTTTTTTTGAAATAAGAAAAATGAAAAATGTGGAAAGCGTAAAATAATACATATATGTATATGTAACTCCATGTTTATGTTTTACGTTATATAAATTTTATGTGTCTTTTATGATTTATATTATAATAAAATCTGTATGTACTTACATAATATACATATCTACAAATCTTTATAGTACGTTCGATAATCCAAACGATTCGATAATACGAACAATGCCTGGCAATGTGGTGTTCGGATTAAAGAGATTGCACTGTATACATATTAGATTGATCAAAATGACTCATTTAGAGGGAGAAAAATAATTTTGCCTGGACTTTTATAAGTGGAAATGGTAAAGAGGCTTATTTATAATAAATGAAAAAAAGAATAAATGCGTGAGCAGGGGCGGCGGAGGGTTGATTTGAGGGGGTTGTAAAGTTGCGAAAAATTGTATCATTGGGATTTCTGGCGAAAGTTGACGTCAAACAAAAAAGGTATCCAATACAAAAGTTGTAGATCGTGCAAAAATCTACAACTTTTGTAGAGGTAACTTTTTAAGATAATCTCAAAATTTTCAAGAAAAATGCGAAAGACCGGTTTTTTTCTTATTTTTAGTTTTTTCTCATTTCCGCAAAAATAATTTAATTTTGACGCAACTTGGTGAAAGTATACCTTTCTGACACTTTTTTTTCAAAGAAAAATTCTACTTAGGAAAATCATCGTACAGAGTTCTGCCGGTGATCATTTTTTTCCCTTTGACATATTCTTTTTGGTGAAATAAAAAAATCTGTAATCACAGTTCAAAAACATAGTCAAAAATGCAAGAAAATAAAAAAATACTTGCAACAATGTATTTTTCAGTAATTGTTGATAATTTGTTTAAATTAAAAAAAATTCAAAAACTTATTACACCATTCAATTCATTCATAACAGTGTAAAAGTCAATACTGCACAAAATATCCAACAAGTCTTTTTACCATTATTAGCAATACTAATTAGAAATAATAAAACATTTCATAAATTCATATTAATTGTTGGATATTTTGTGCTGTACTCGGGAAAAATTTTATATGATAGCTAAAAACCTTTTACCCGATTACAATAGTAATATCATCTAATTCAGAATTAAAAATGAGAAGATTTTGTCATAAAAATAGGAGCGACGTATTTAAAAAAATTAACCTGACGATGGCCCCTCGAAGACAATACGTCGGATTGCAAAAATGTTGATGCCATTGGATAAAGCGAAAAAAATGGTAGTGTAAATATGCAAGAAAATGTTTACAGAATCTAAAGCAGACATATATTTCTACTTACATCTCAAGGTTTTTTATGTAATTATACTTATCGTAAAAAACATGCATATTTTAAATAAGAAAATGTTGTCACTTCTACAGGGTACTTTCACAAATTTCCTCCTCTATTTTTTTATAATTTACAATCAAAATAAAGGATTAATATCTTATAAAACCAGTACCTACGATGCAAAGTTCTTTTGCAAAATTCACCAAACTGGTTTTAGAAATGCCATTTCCTTGGAAATTATAAAAATGACGCCCTGAACAATGATATAAAACAAAATAATGGCGTTAATGTTTTAGTGAAGTGTATTTGTCAAAAATATGGCTGACAATTTTGAAAAAGCTAAATTCAAAAAATGAACAGGACTGCTTTCCGAGCACTGAATTTCGTTTTGGCAATTGTAGTAAATTATTCCCTCCAGTTTCTTACTTATTTATTCTTTTGCAAAGATTCTGTGAAGCCGTGCTACCTATTTCCGTAAGAATTTCATAAACATGGATAAAATCGTAAATGTCCCTTCAGACATTTACAGTTACGTCGAAATATTGAATAAGCAGTTATACTTTGCTGTAGTCAAGAGCAAATATACAACTAAATTAAAAAGTACAATGGATACATTCTTTTTTTCCATCGACGATGACTTTATATACGAAAATTACTACTGCGATTTTGGGCCGTTGAATATTTCCTGTTTATACAAATACTGCTGTAAGCTGAAGAAATATCTTCAGTATGCAAAAGGTCTGAAACGTGTAGTACATTACACTTCCAACTACCCGGAGAAGAAAACCAACGCCGCCTGTCTGATGGGATTATTTTGTATTATTTATTTAAAATTTCATCCAAAGGACGTGTGGAAAATGTTACAAGAAGTCGGGCCGTACAAGTAAGTACTTATTTATTTTATTAGCTGCTCCAAACATTTGCCGATATCCCCTCACCTTTTACAGACCATTCCTTGACGCTTCTCAATTTCCTTGCGGATTTACTCTAAAAATAGTGGATTGCCTGCATGCTCTAACGAAAGCAATAACATTTAATTTTTTCAATTTTGATGACTTCAACGTAGCCGAGTACGACTTGCATGATAAATTACAGTATGGCGATATGAACTGGTTGGTTCCCAGAAAATTTTTAGCGTTTATCGGACCGGCAGATAACAGAACGGCACACCCTCCCGAATTCTACTTGAAGTATTTTTTGAAAAATGACATCAAGACCGTCATCCGCCTCAATACTATCATTTATGATGCCGCAGTGTAAGTACTACTACCTCTCACGCTAGAAAATAAGTAATAACATTAATATTTCAAAAACTCAGATTCACCCAAGTAGGCATTCAACACTACGATCTCATATTTCCGGATGGAACTACGCCCCCTAAAGACATTTTGTTAAGATTTCTAAGCATTTCCGAAATGGCTTCAGCTGCCATCGCTGTGCATTGCAAGGTAGTATAAAATATTCGTATTGAAAATTTCATTAAGCATTTTGTACAAACGAATAGGCAGGACTCGGTAGAACTGGGTCTCTGATCGGAGCATACCTTATCAAGCACTACCATATGTCTGCAAAGGAAGCCATAGCTTGGATGAGAATTTGCAGACCAGGATCGGTTATCGGACAGCAACAGATTTGGCTGGAAAAGTTGGAGAGCTGGTTGTGGAGGCTAGGAAATCAATATAGGTAATTAATTTGATCTCATCTCGAATTAGTTTGACATACGGACGTTTTTAGAGCCTCGAAATATGGCGACAGCGATAAAATTCCAAAGCACAAGTACGGCATCTACAGTAAGCTTTGGCCGAGGGAAAGAGAAAAAATTATCAATGAAGCGAGGAAAAAAATCCAAAAATCTTTCACAAAGTCTCAGTTAGAGAAGTTATCAAAGCAAAAAAAACTTGTCACCAATTTTGAAATACTATCGTGGAAAGATAAGAATGAAAAGCTATTGAAAAAGTACGGGAGTGATATAAGTTCGCACAACAGTGTTTCTAAGTTACTATCCTCTATACATGGATTGGATAATACAGAAAATATAAAGGTACTATCAGTGAATCCTATCAGAAAGAATTCTTTATATTCTACCTCTTCTGTTAGTACCAAATCAAAGGAGTTGAACAGCAATACTCTGAGATCAGGAGCAGGTAAAGCAAATTCTGATGAACATTTTAAAAACAAAAGTACCAGTGGACTACCGAACTGGAAAAATATTGTGGAATATTCAAAATTATATGTAAAGGAGAACGTGGCAAATAGGCACTCAACTCAAGGAGATAAGCTTAACGAAATAAAATCAATTCGATACAGTAACAAAATTGCAAGAGATTCTTTTTCTAATTCCAAACATTCCTAAAAAGAATCCAAAGATTTCATTACACAGAAATTTTACACGTAGGTTGCCTATGTACTAATGGAAATAAATTTTTAAAGCGAAGTACCATTTTTTATTGCTAGCTGCGTTAGATATTAGAATAACTATACAAAATTTTTAATAACAGTACCAATACCAATGAGGCAGTGTTTAATTTTTGTTAAATATCTACAAATTTTTTACTTAAATTCCTTACATTGGTTATTATCGGCATTTAAACCTAGAAGTTACGTGCATGAACCATGTTATCTCTACTAGAGCATGGGTTATAGGCACAAAACATTAGAGCTACCTGCCTATTTGTACTAAGGTTACCACGGTTGATAGTTAACGATATAAATACAAGAAGAAGAAGAATAATATTGAGGTTTGACAGTTGACAGTAATTTTGTAAATTCATTTAATTGTATATTTGCATTGTCACTTGTGTAGTTTTATGTGAATTTATTTAATAAAAATGAGTTTAGCCGAAGTATGTGGTATGCAAGATTTTGATTCTTACACATCTCGCAGTATTTATGAAAACGATGTGAGCAAGTCGTGTATGAATTTCACAAATAATTTGGAATTGGGAGTACCGCCGTTCTCGAACGTAAGTTCTTTCTTTGCGGAAAGACTGGTATAAATCACACTTAATTTCAGCCTGCCCAAAACTTGGCAAAGTTTGCTAGAGACGAAGGGGGTCGTGAAATTAATATCAAATTTGATCATGGAACTACCACTTTAGGTTTTATGTATAAAGGTGGCGTAGTTTTAGCTGTGGATTCAAGGGCTACCGGAGGCCAATTTATTGGTTCACAGACTATGAAGAAGATCGTCGAAATCAATGATTTCTTATTAGGTAAATGTATTATTCTTAACTTAACGAGTCTTCATAAAAATTTTTTAAGGAACCTTGGCTGGAGGCGCAGCAGACTGCGTTTATTGGGATCGTGTTTTGGCAAAACAGTGTAGAATGTACGAATTACGAAATAGAGAGCGGATTTCAGTAGCAGCTGCCTCTAAATTAATGGCAAATATGGTGTACAATTATAAAGGAATGGGCTTGTCAATGGGAATGATGTTGGCAGGATGGGATAAAAGGGTAAGATTCGTTTTTGATTTCAATTTTTCTAGTTAAATTATCGAAACTAATATTGTAGGGTCCTCAACTTTATTATGTGGATTCAGAAGGTACCCGCACACCCGGTAAAGTTTTCAGTGTCGGTTCCGGTTCCATTTATGCTTTCGGTGTATTAGACTCGGGCTACAAATGGGATCTGACAGACGAGGAAGCCTACGATCTTGGTCGTAGGGCGATTTATCATGCCACTCACAGAGATGCTTATTCCGGGGGTATCGTGAGGGTGTATCACATGAAAGCTACAGGATGGATACACATCGACGATAACGATTGCAACGATTTGCATTATAAGTACCAGGAAGAAAAGCAAAATTTGGAAAATACTATTTAAATTTATGTCCGTTAATATTAAGCCTTTCTATAATAAAAAGATTTAAACACAGATTTGTTTTCTTTATTTTACATGCAAGGTTTTTTAGGGGTAAAAGTTGTGTTCCCAGATTGCTAATCTGAAATAATTTTTTTAAGCAAAAATATAATCGATGTATTAAGAGTAATTTCAACAATTATTAATTTTAATCATTAAATACAGCTTGACCCTTTTAAATGTAAATTTTCACTGATCGTTAAAGCTTTTTTGCCAGGATCACAGAACATTTAATAAACTATCTGCCAAATGGAAGGTTTGCTACACTTGTTCTCATTACTGCAAAAACTATTAAATGTACTTTCGATGGGAAACCCCAAAATCTCCCGTTCTTCTTGAATGCGGAACGAGAAAGTACTCTCCTGGGTGCCAACGAAGTGTCTTGCATGTGAACAAATTATTTGGTCTATAATAGCTATTCCGCCTTCTTTAAATTTTTCCTTAACTTCAGATGTTGGCGTGTATTTAAACACTTTGTATTTAGAGAGCTTCTTTGTCAAAGTTTTGATTTCTACAATACTGCAATAAATATTTTATTTTAATTTCTCTTAATAACATACCCTCAGTCGTTCCATCACTTGCTATGAATATGGTGTC
This sequence comes from Anoplophora glabripennis, assembly GCF_000390285.2. Lineage (NCBI taxonomy): Eukaryota > Metazoa > Arthropoda > Insecta > Coleoptera > Cerambycidae > Anoplophora > Anoplophora glabripennis. The sequence goes on along the minus strand of NW_019416534.1, from coordinate 417,636 downwards.
TAAATTAATTCGATTCAATGTCTTAATGATTTGGTGTGCCACGATATCTAAATGGGGAGCCTCATTCGGTCTATTCCTTACGAAATCACGTCTTCTAAGATGTACCGCTAGATATGGACCACCAAATGCGTTTCTCCTGGGCTAAGATAAAGTATTGTATTCTATTGTAATTAATATAATCTGGCTAACATTAAGAAAAGGTGTGCATTTTACCTTTTCATCTATCCAGTTTGCTGGCAAAACTGTATTATCCTCTTCGTCGGTAGAATTTAGAAATATTTTACGGAAGTCAGCACCGATTTTCTTCAATTTGTTGTTAAATCTCATGCTCCTTCGAGCTTGCCAGTATAATTTATTACCAAAAAACTCGTGTAGAGCTACTTCAGCATGGTTTATTAAAATTGTGCTAGTAAAACAATTTGATTGCAATGAATGTTGTGAGGACAACATAATTTACTTAGTAATATTTACCTAGCTGAAGTATTTAAAAATAAATCTGCGAGTTTTGTTGCAGGGCCGTGGTACGATAAACACTGAATATTACTAGATGTCACGTTATCGTAAAAGAAAAATGTAACATCATTTCTTTTCTGGCACTTCTCAATTTTCATCCTGTCCTCAAAGTTCCCCGTCTCAAACATATCCTCAAAGTGCTGCAAAGTGTACACTTCATCTATGACCACTTTCACGTATTTATTCTTGTATCCTTAAACGTATTGAAACCATTTATTTTATTACAATATGAATTTAAATTTTTTAAGACTAACCATTGAAAAATTCATGCATTTCTACAACTGGCGCAAACCTTTTCAGACTGTCCAGATCAAAGTATAAACCCCAAGGAATTTTCTCAGGATATTCTCTGTATTCCCAATGTACTAAATGAGACCATGGTGGCAGAACCAACTTAAATTTATTCAGGGAAGGATTTTTAGATTTTTGCATATGATGGAGCAGAACGGCAAAACGCATATACACATCTCTGCGTAAATTGAAACCTTCCGGAGCGTTTACTTCATAAAATAAATATCTACACAAATATATGTTTATTAAAAAATAATCTTTCTGGATTCCTACCTTGCTTGATCCTTTTCTGAGCACTTAACGTCATCTTTGTAACACACTGTGTCGCTATACGATAAGTTATACGTTAAAATAAATGCAGAGATATAAAATACAATTATGTGCATTTCCTTTTTTGAAATGTAAATTGTAAACAAATTTGTATTTTTGAGGTTACATTTATAACAACAAATAAACAGGGTTGCCAGTACTAAAGGGGAACGTTAAAATATTGTTATACAAATGAATACAAATAATTAATTATTAACATCGTCTAGAAAATTCACTAAATCAAACTGCTCTCGATGCAAATATTATATTAAAAATTGCAGTGGTCATGTGAAATTTTTAAATGTAATCAAAAGAAAAAAAAATAGATCAAGTTCTTTTGTTGTTGTCAGAGAGAGAAAGAGAAATATTGGATACAATTTTTCTCTCTCTTGCATGCCCATGATTGGCTAAAGAAAGAGAGAGAGAGTACCCTAACTATCGCTCTTTCTCTCTACGGCGTCTAGACTTTTTAACACGCGGTGCTTCCTCCAAGTAGTATATGCTCTAAACTCTAAGGTTATCAACGAAATTTAAATTTCCCGTGATATGGAAGAAACAGTTGAGATTGTTGACAATCAAAAAATTACTCGATTTTGAAAGGTATGATTCATTTAAAATCACTTGTCAAATATATGTACAAAAATATTATATTTTTTTTTTTAATTGCAGCGTGACTAAAACGGATAAGAATAATTATAACTACGAGATCAATTTAGTGATTATAAACATTTCGACACTGCTATTTTATAGTTTTTAAAAGTTCGACAGTGTTAATACATAGAGGTTGTGGTTTTGAAGGTATGTACTATAGTAATCCTTAAATTTAATAAAACAACTATATTTTCATATGTTTTATTAAAATTTACGTTTTGTGCCTAATATAAACGAACAGCCTTGAGCAAAAATTTTAGAGAGCTTTAAAATTTGCAATATTCGAACTAATAACTAGATTACGATATGTGCTAAAAATGTGGAATAGAACAATTACATGGTAACATAAGTTGGAGTGGTCATAACACCACAGTTGTTGTCTTTGGCAGCCATTAAGACATATCCATCATTTCCCCAGTAGTTCGACCAACTATTTTTGATTAACCAGTAATCTTTTCCGTTAATCGAACCATACCCTACAGCTAACACGGCATGATCCAACTGATCCTCTTTGTTACCACTAAAACAAAGAGTTTTCAAATATAGAACAACAACATTTACGGTAATTCTTACCATTGCGGTTCATAGTAAACCCCATTGGAATAGAAACTGAACGTACGATGAGAAGCGTCGATGGCAACGCTAATAGGTCCATGTTTAACTATGGCCAGTCTTAGAGCATTTTCGTCGTTAGCTGTCACGTTGACCCAGCCCGTGATTTTGGCGACTTTGGAAACTTTTTCGGCATGACAGTATCCATCCTAAAACAAGAAAACAAAAGTACAATCATATTAGTGTAGTGTATTTTATATTAATCGACTACCTGTCCTAAATAGGGGCCGTAATCTTCCTCGGTGGGAATTCCTCCATGTTTAAGCATCCATTTGTAAGCCCGGAAATCTTCTCCACCGTCACATCCATTATTACCGTATCTGAAATATGCGACGGGATAAAAATTGTGAAGATTAAATGTCAATTCATTTAAACATACCCCCATGAGCAATCGATTAGCGCTTGTTGGGAAAGACGGACGAGATTTCCACCATTTTTCAAAAAGTATGCACCTTCTACGGTTCCTACCGTACCGAAAGACCAGCACGAGCCACATACAGACTGATCTAAACAGAAGTATAAACATTTGGAAATTTTTATACTAACAACTGGGAAACAACTTCTCTCTGGGCTAGAAGCCCTGTCTAGCATTGAATTACTGCCATAATATCTACTAAACAGCTAAGAGCATTCATCAGCAGAATCACCAAATATAGACAGGTTCAAACTTGTAAATATATCATAGATGAGAGGATCAACAAAAAATTTACCGACATGTATAACCTACAAAGTATGTATCATTTCTAAATGTCATTGTTACTCAATGCCTACTGACACACACTATTACTTTGTACCTACTGGCAAAGTGGTAGGTACAAAGTAATATTCTGTGCCAGTAGGCATTGAGTAGCAATGTCATTTAAGATGCACATATTTTGTAGGTTATGTCGTTATGTCTGACCTACAACAAGAAAGAAAAAAGTTATAGAATTGTTTATACCTTTTACGGGAGTCACAGCACCGAATATTCTCCAGTCAAACTGAGTTGGTAAGCTATCTCCGTCGATGTTTTTGTATGGGAATGGTTGGCCGCCGTTATATTCGCCGGAATACGTCTTCCCCCTTAAAGCCTTCAATTCCAACTCGGTCTTATCAGCTAGGTGGTTTACAGTCAACGAATAACCTTTAAAAACAGAAAAGCAAGTAGTAAATCACGCCTGCCGAGAAAAAAATAACTGACCTCTATTTTGACGATTCACGGCGTGAATAAATCTGATATTCTGTCTGAAGATTTCCTTGCGAAGGTTTAACTCTCTCTCGTTGCCGTACTGCTTCCTGTGTTTGTGCATGAACTTGTTAAATTCAAAGTCGACGTGTCCGGTTTGTACGGGGTGGATGAATTCCGCCATGGGGTTGAAAGTGTAGATGTGCTTGTCTCCGGGTCCCGGAAATGAGCTGCATGTCATGTCTGCAAAAGGTAAAGCGTTCAGTAACATAAATGCGACCACTAATTGTATGTTAATTGGCGAAAAGTAGAGGAAATAAATAAAATCTATGAAACTGGTACATACTGGGGTCAATTTCGAATGTGTCCTTTGGGATTTCATTAATGTCGTAAAAGTCGTATTCCAGGAAGTAGTGGTCGTAGTGGCTGCCTAGCAGAGAGTTGAATCCTCTCATTTCGTATCTAAAAAGTCAATCGAATGAAGGTTTTTAGTTGCATCTGTGTTTTTTTTTATGTACAAACCTTTTTGGTACGGCTAATTTAATGTTTTCGTTGTTGGGATCGGGTTTGTAGAAAATCCACATTGTGTATTTGTTCACTTTTTGTCCAACAGTTTGCGTTAGTGCCCATTTTTCTGTCAGTACTCCATCAATCGTTTCGGAACCTGTTCCAAGAAAAAAATTACTTAAATCAAATCAAGTACAATTTATTTGTTCATCAGAATAACAAATCTATTTACAGGACAGAATTTATGAACAAAAACAAATGTTAATTAATAATTCTTTTTTTAAAATGAAATAAATATTTGATGGTGACTAAAGGAAGGGGGCAGTTGTTGCTCCGCATTTAGAGACAGTACAGCTAACTGTGAATTTGAATGTTTTTAATCGTTATTAAATTCCAAATGAACTTTGTTTCCAATGGTCAACATCGTTAAAAGTGGCAGGTTATACATTTAAGAGATAATGCGAGATTTGAACGGTAATGCGCTAATGGTGGACGGGATCGAGCGAATATTGTTTTCCTAAAATACTTACCTGCACATTCAAAACCAACCAAAGATGGCAGGATCGTTTGCGGGACTATTTTGTTTTCTTCAGTCCCGTTCACTTGCAGACAAGTGATTGCGTTTTCTTCTGTTTCTGTTGTAATAGGGGCTATTTTCAAGCTGGTGCCGTATCCTGAACTGCCCAACTGATATGTCTTAACCATGTCTCCGTAGTAGTCAATTCGAGACTGCTTTGAGGGGGCATCATACCTAAATGTAAAAAAAGGATTGCAAATCGAAAGAATAAATTTATATGAAATTTAGAAGCATATTGTTCATGAAATACAAATTATCAACAGTATGTAAACATTACTTTGTTTGTAAATAACTTGGTTTCAGATTTCCATAAATGAATGTTTAAATAAGGATAACCCCGGTATGTTATCACTTCATATATTTTATAAACATGGAAGTAAATTTACAATAACAACGTTACAGTACATTTTTTATTTTATATGAAATAATATAACTTACCAAGCGTAGAAAGGTTCGTGAATTTCTGCGTAGGGAATGTGTAAAATTCCTTTTACTGCATAAGTTTCGCTCCAAATAGGGGCATCTACGTTTGGCTTACCTAGAGCTAAACAAAGAAGAGTTTATGCACATCTAGCATTTATGCATATTACAAAAACCTTACATACCTGTTGTTACAGCTCCTATGAAGAACAGCAGGGCAAAAATTACCCCCATTTTTACTGCAGTTCAGATAAAATATTTACTGCCTTTCTTAAATTGACTGCAACTAGACAACAGTATAAATTTAAATTTTACCCAGCATGTATTATCTCTTTTAGAAATCCAAACAACCTTTGTTGACCCTCCTCAGCTGATATTGGATAATGGTTTGGCCTGTGGCAGTAAGTTTTGATAAAATTAACAGGCGTTCTTATCAAAACTTCTTTCCATTTAATACCTGGTTGCACCCCTATGTAATAGCTAGGGGTGTAGTGTAGGCAAAAGTCTTTACCTGAATCAAGCCCAAAATACAGTATATCTACAGAGCGTCCCAAACAAATTCCTTATAAATTTTATTTATATTTTTCAATTGTAAGATATATTAGTAATTTTAGAGACAGAAACTAGTTGAGTGAGGCTATACTGGGTGAAATGGTCAAATTACGCCCGGGAAAATAAAAAATTACTAAAACAATAACTTTATTTTTGATACTAAATAATACATTTCTAGATCCGTAACATAACCATTTGATTTTTAGCTGGTCACACGAGCTATGAAACTGTTATCTTCATTATCTATACCTTGAGTACCAGGTATCCTTCCAGAGTTCTAAAAAAAAATAAAAAATACTATGGTCAAATGAAAAACCAAATAACCATTTAAATATATTTCCAGATCTCCCAGTAAGACTTTTCCAGTTTGTGAAGATAATGGCTCTATATCTATGGCCATTGGTATTTGCTATATCTTTTGTTGATATCTCCCCATAAATATTTAACAAAGAATAATTATTTCAAAAACGATACAGAGGCGGCTATAAATTTTTTTATTTTTAATTATGATTTCAGAAAACCTTTTTCCTCTAATTTCTGCTTGTCCGATTAATAAATAAGGGCAATCTAGATATACCCGGTGATTTTTGGATTAGGTGAAAATGACATAACTTTGTCAATTAGTAATTTCACGAGAAAACTGACATGAAAAAAATCCCGAGTTCAAAAGCCAAGTGATTTTGCCAATTTTTCGAGTAAAATTACCGATTAACAAAATTTTGAGTTAAAAAGAAATTTATCCATGAAACGAACCGCTTGTGTAGCTTTTGGCAAGATAAATTAATAATCAAATATGTGAATGAACAACAAAAATGAATTATCTTTATTTTATGTGAACGAATAACAACCATTATTTCTATTTATTCAAATTATTTGAAGAAATGATTATTAAATACACAGCTATTATAAATTGTTTGATTTGGTGTACTGATTTAAATATTTTCTTGTCTAGTTTCTGTTGAATGTTGAATATTCCTTTTCACTTATTCTATCCGAGATTCGTAAGTTACTAATAAGTTTCATGAATCATGATGTTCAGCGTCAATTTGAAGGTAGGTCTTTATCAGTTATTGGTCACTTATCCCTGCTTTGTTTAAGTGAGAAACTGTACTGGCACGGTTTGATTGGTTGGTAATTTTATTATTTGTCCAGTCCAATTTTAGCTGCAGATTCTTTTGTCCATGTAGATTTAGTATTAATTCCTAGTAGAACATTTTTATACCAACCATTAGAATTTGTGTTTGTCCAAAACGGATTTGGAGTGAAAAAAAGTCGATCGGATGTTATGTTTTTGTTTCACTTTTCTAGGAGCAATTTTATCGTTCTTATTTTTTGTTATCCATTGGCCTTCTGTCAAATTTTTCAATCCGTCTATTTTTATCAGAATAAATAAAATATATTTTATTCTTCACTTGTGCATTTTTTGCAGTATTTTAAAGGTGTTAATCTAATTCAGACAGATTCAAAAATGTTTTTTAAAAGAAATTTAGTAAAAATTTTGTTAAAAATGTATGTTAATTTTAGTTTTGGCCAATTATAATAACACCATTTTTTCTAAATTAAAAATTAACTAGTATATTGGATTTTCTAAAATATTCTGTCAAGCAAAAATTATTAAGTAAACTTTTCTCTAAAAATCTTACAAAAAAAATTAATTATTTGTCTCAACTTCACAGCTCACATATTTATATACAAGGAAAATCAGTTTTGATTATCACTACAGAGATTTCAGGAACTATTAGATATACTGAAAAAAAATACATGTTCTTCGTTTGAATTTTATAAAAGTAAACAAAAATTCTCAACACTCAAAATTTAGTTGTAGCATCATTTTGTAGTCTAATTAAAATAATTCTTGGAGTACTTTGATGTAATTTTATTGCGTTCTTTTTATTGGCCCAGTTTGTCTCTTTTTTTTTTTCTATGGATGCCAGATTGTGATTTTACTTGAAGAGAAGTACCTAATTGTTTATTGTAGTATCAAACAAATGATATGATATTTAATACCTTTTTTTAAATATCATGAAAGTTTTCTATACATGTATATAATAGTTTTCAAGATCTCTGCTTTGCACTGTAAATTAGACATAGTTCAATGAAGAATAAAATAACGGGAACGGGAATATTGATAGGATAAACCAATTCATTGTGACAGTCAAATAACAAACATACGACGGAAGCAGATAGATGCGGTAAAATTAGTAGTAGTAGTAGCAAATTTACTTTTCAGTGACATGATATTCAGTGGCAATTTAAAAAAATTGTGTACACTCCCATATTAATATAAATTCACTCACCAAAGTTCTCGCCCTATCTTCTAATAGACTGTAAGCAAAATGATTTAATGTAATAACTTTCGGCAGGGCCACCCCTTGAAATCTATAAATCGGGCCTCCAGGAATATCGGTATCTAATTTTATAACGTTAGCGATAGATACTCTTCCCATATGACTGGTATTAGGGATCATGGGTCCCCTCGATATATCCACATGTGTACCAGCTTTGAAAAGAGTAACCTTGTCGCTATTATGTGCGGCGATGTCGGGTATTTGTTTTGTTTTGTGCGGATTACTCCTGAAAATATCCAAAGCGAGATCTTTGTCAACGTCTAGACAGTGAATTGGGTGTTCTTGCTGACAAAATTTGATCATTTCAATTGATAATACTTTTAGTTCTGACGTGGTTGGTATCCAGTTGTCTAAAGTCAATTGTACATCGTACACAAAACTACCCGATTTTACTGCAAATTGAAGAATTAGTTTATCGATTTACATATATGAAACAGTGTTACCGTTAGGACTGGGGAAACTGTGCAAATACAGACTAACATCGTCTTTGAAGGCATTTGAAATAACAGCACCTAGAATAAAATTACAACTTCTCCAAAATGTTTTATTAACAGACGCTGGGTTTGGCAAGTGATAGTGTAGAAGTTCCAATTTGCAAGGACCAGGCAATGGTTTATGCATATGCCATAAAGTCTCATGATTTAATAGAGCAACTACCACTTTATTCCGCACATTGTCGCCTAAATCTGTAAAGGAAGGGTTGTACAAAGATAATTGTAAAACAATATAAACTATTCTAACGTTTTGCACAGTCATACGGAGTAGATAAATTTTTATTCATGACTAAAGTTACATTTTCTGGAGCTCCTTCGTAAGATATCTCGATTTTTTCTATGCGCCCAACCAATTCTTTTTGCCGTTTTTGTTCGGTAATGAACAAATCATTCTGTCGTTTAGACTCTTCCGATATGCTGCTGACCAATCCTAAAATGTATATAATGAACCACAGTAGATGTGTCTCAATTTCACTTACTTTTAAAGCTGAACTCTGTTTTTTTTATAAAAGGGCCTATATGCCTAGACATGTTTCCTAAAGTGGTCATTGTAATAATCGCAGATGGATTTTCTTACGTTTTGTAAATCTAGAAATAAAAATTAGTGTCGATGAAGAAAATAATCTAGTAACAGCTACATAAAAATATATGTTTGTAGCGTAGCATAAATTGTAAAGAGAGTAGCAACTAGCATCTATTATTGGGAATATTAGTGAGGCTAATCTAGGGTGTGAGGTTAATTCAGTGCGGTTATGTTTGAATTTCAAATTATGGTATACAAAACAGCGACTGATTTTGTTTCATATTGAATGTGTTAACGAAGATCATTTTATTTGGTTATTTTAAGTGTGGAAAAGTAAGAATATACATTAACCTCGAAAAGTTACAATAATAAGAAATTTTTTTCCCAAATAGAATAGATCTTAGAGCATATACTACTTGAGAGTGTAGCGGAGGTTTAGAGAAAGAGGTATAGAGGGGGATTTGCTATCTCTCTCTAGCAGCACGCGATTGCATGTTTTTAGAGAGATAGCATATACACTCCTATACCCCTCTCTCTCTCTAAACCTCCGCTATACTCTCGGCCACTGGGACGTTGCCCGTTGCCCCCAGTAGTTAGTATGCAGTATGCTCAGTATGCTGTAGGAATAGAAATAAACTCCGCCCCTTTTGCACGGATGTGAACGACAATTTAAATTCTAATCTAAAGGCGGAGTTTAGATCTTTTTATTTGGGAAAAAAACGTGCCCATCAAAATATTATCGACAGCGCATTTGTATTAAAATTGTTATCAGTTACCAGTCAGTAGATTAAGAGTACGGAATTTCCAATATTTGTAACGTAACTATCATTTTGAAATGGAATCACTAGTCAGTAGTCACTACTGCTGCTGATTTTTTTTGATCTGTGTGGCAGTGTGCGGGTTCCTTAACCTACCCCTAGATAAATGATACTAAACCTACCTCACTTGTATCTTGTATATACATCTTGTATATGTATTATGTATTGTATCAGTATATTATCTAGGTCTTTTATTCATGATAAGAAATTTTTGCATAATTAGATTCAGCGGTTGATTGAATGAATATATACGATTATTTAATTCAACTGAATCCTGTTCCTGTTAAAATTCCTTTGAAATGTGATGACAAATTAAGGCAAGGACAAATTATATGAACAGTTTTTTCCCGGCTTTAAATTATAAGTAACAGTGGGTGTAGCTATGGAGATAATCTTTTTATCTGTGACACGAGTATTATCCTTGTTTATGGTATTATTTAATTAACTTAATGTGACTAAAAATCAATTACCAGCACCTACCTACATGCTTAATTTGTCCACAGTGAATATGAAGTTTTAAAAAATGATTTTGATTATATATGAAATTCTTGGGTAAATTATTATAGTCCTTTTACATTAAAGGAAGTTAATTTTTATTTTATTCAAGTGCTTTGAAGGATTTTGTAGAATGATATACAAATTTTTAATATTAATAATCTTCAACACAGTTATATTAAGTTCTAGTGATCTCAATATAATATTGAGGACTCGAACATCTTTCTTAGAACGGTATCAAGGTTACAACAATATAGTTATAATACATTTTAAAGTGCCTCAGGATACTTTGTTTGCTTCGTTTAAGTTTACTGCAGATGAAACACGGATGTCAGTTTTTGGTAAGTCTTTTTTTTATATCCGTTTAATGTATTTATTTACTTTCGTTACCGTATTGAAGCTTGTTCAACAAGAAATGTTTCACTATTCATGAAACACGGCGGACCTCCTGTTATAAATCCCGATGGATCTCCATTTCCGAAAACTTTCAAAAATATAACTAGAAGTAAATTATATAATTATGAATTTCAAACGGACAAAACGGATGTTTATATTAACATTACTTCACCGAAACCTGGATCGTATTATGCTGCAACATTTCTGTCTTATACGGATCCAAGACAAAATGCAATAACGCAACAGGGTGAGTAGAAAATTTGCATATTGTTTAATAACTTATCCTGCTTATTCTGAAAGTGACATGATGAATATATTTTGTAGGGTTGAGTCCTTCTTGTTATGCCAGTGTGGAGGCCGTTTTATCTACAGAGAGGGCTGCGATGCCAATTATAGTATCGGAAAATGAGGTTATTGAGCTAACACCTTTCACGAACGAAAACAGGTATATCAAATTTTTTGTACCAAGTCTGAACGATCGAGGTGTGATTATAATAGAAGAAATTTCCTTTGCCGGCGATGCAGACGATTTGGTTATTCGAGTAGAGGCAAATAGACCCCCTTCAGAGCAAGTTTTTCAGGTAGAGGAGATATTTTTTCCCAACGTATCATCTGCATCCGTTCAGTTTTTTGTGAAGCCCGATTCGTGGCATTATATAGAAGTTATATTTCGAAATGAATCTATTAAAAGTGTGCTGGAAGGAACCTCTAAATTAAGATTCAGTCTACGATATCTTTCAAATGTTTTATTAGAAGAACCAGAAACGTTCGGTTTGATCGAGAACGATACTGTGTGTAATAATTCCATATTTAGGACCTTTTACAATAACAACATTACCGATGTTATTCCGTACATACAATACGATTTGTTAAGGGAGGCGAGTACTGAAAGCTTCGTATTTTCTTACGAATTAGTGAAAGAAATGGACGCAAATCGTGCAATACCGGTTAATATAACCAATAAACATTTTTCACTTTTGAAATTCGATATTCGCGAGGGTACTGACATAGGAGGAACTCTTCAGTTTATAATAGCTTTCAAGCCGAAAGTATCTAGAAGGAACTCGAGGATTGTCGTTTTCGAGGACGAACCCGAGGATCACGTCGTAATAGCGTGTATACGACGTGGGGCGATTGAAATACCAACTTGGCCTAGCTCCTGTGTGTCAAATGGAGTCGAGAGGCCAGCACGGTTAATATTAAACAAAACGGTAGATAATTCGTCCATCTTGATACCTTTCCCTGAAAGTGGGACTTGGTACGCCTCTTTCAAGTTGTTCTGCGGTAAATGCGAACCGTGTAATTGTTCGGATGACTGTCAGCGGCAGTACAAGGAATGTTCGCTCTCGTGCGAGTTGGACTGCATGAACGATGAGAATTGCACTTCTTGTTTGGAGGAATGCAAAAGAACCGTCCTAGACTCGGAGAACTGTGAGGGCTGTGATTGCGACGGGCCTTGCAAAACGAGCAACGTTACGTGCAACAGTAGCGTTATTTTTGATATCGGGTCAAAACCTTGCGTTTTGGGGCAGTGCTCGCCGAATGGGAGGTGTATGTTTATGATCTCCGATGGGGTTGTGTTCTCGACTTGTGTCTGTTCGAACAGGTATAGAGGTTAGTTGATCTTTGACTTATAATTTAAGCAGTTTTAGAGAGTGTCTGGTAAGTATTTGCTAATCTTTTGAGAGCTTGTAGACGAGCTCAAAACACTATGAGAACCTTCTAAAATTTTTCTCCTGCTGCTCCTCCAACAGAGATATATCTCCAAAGAGGTTCCTAAAGATTTAAGTTTACGGTTTTAATTTTAAAACCACCTTGTATATTTTGATACCATTTTGGAATAGTGTATAATATTTATGTTAAAACTAGTTTTTTAATATAACGAGGTAACCAGAAATGGACTGGAATAAACACTCTTTAAAATTTTGAAAAATATCGAACTATCGAACTGAAAATATTATTTTAGTAGCTCATCTCTTCTCAACGCTCCACAAACACCAATTATTAAAATGACCTGAAAGGTTGTCCAAAATTAGATAAATCGATCGTTTGATATTGATTTCAATTACCTTTTCTAGAAGAAATTTATCATCTGGTGGTTCTTGTAAAAATCTCTCAATTTCGTCTTTCGTTAAAATTCTGGACTTTTTGGGACGGTATCCAACAGATTTGCTTTTCAAATATGGCATTAGTTTTGGAAATTTACATTTTTTTTGGATTCACTGTACTTTTTAATATGGAATATACTGATCATATCGTCAAAGGTTTAATTTAATTAATTTTATGTTCGAAATATGCCAGTAATGCCGCTTTGGACACTTTTTAAATTTTCTTTGAGCTGCACCACCCTTTAAAATTGTAGGCAATCGTGTGCTGTCTCGCCGATTTTTTGGGGATTAATTGTGAAGTAGCACTTTGTACCGCTTCGAACACTTCCCCTGGTAAATGCTCGTCTTCACTTTTCGAGCTCATTTTGGATTAAACACTCTTAGAATATGAATTACAATGTGTAATTCTGACACTACTTTTTCAAACAACTAATATTTATTGTTTATTAGGTTGCTATCGTTATGATAATCACCGCGCCTAAACCGTCTGATTCAAACACAGGTCAAACGACATCAAATATAAATTAAACAAGCAAAAGTTATTTTCGCGTTCTAGATACAAAAATAACTATTTTAGGTAGTAGGAACATTTTTAAAAAAGATACATTTCATTTATTCCGATAACATGAACTGTTTTCAAGATAAATCGGTTTTTGAAACACACAGCAAACGAATTAAGTTTGTTTACAAATTACTCCATGTATTTACTTTATTTAGCTTTGTCGGAGTACAAAAAATTTTGAATATGTCATTAACTAAGCGAAACCTGTTGAAAATTAAAAATCAAAGAGGAAACTACTGATTAAAATTTGTAGATTAAAATATTCTCCTCAGTCAAGAGAAAGAGACTATAGAGAGGGGGAAGATGGCGCATGCATGCGTCGTACATAATTGTTTAATACTCAAATACTACTGAAGTATTATTCAAATATTACTCAAGTTTGTATAATAATAATAAATTCCCGCAATTTTTCTATCGTTAAAAGTAAATATTTACATAATATTACAATCTTTTGTAGTATTTACGGGTTTTGAGTAAGTGAATCCTTTTGGATGACTCCACTGAAAAATAATTTTTTGGAAATAAATGAGTACTACTTTTTCTGAAGAAAAATGTTGAAAGTACCTAAAATTAATATTTTCAGTTCAATATCTATCAAAATTTTGAAAAAATAGTATTGAAGCTATTTTGTTTCTGAATTTCTTGTAATAGCAAAAGACTGGTTTTAATGTTAAACCATGGACACTTCTCTGTAATACACCGTACCAAGATTTTATCAAAACATACAAGGTAGTCTTAAAGTAGTTGGAACCCAAAACGTAAATCTCCAGGAACCTCTGATATTTCTCTTAGGAGGAATGTTAGGAAGAAAAGTTATAGGGAGCAGTAGTCTTATTTTAATCTCCACTATACACTACAGAGAGTTAAGTAAATATTTACCGGACACCCTGTATACAAGGTGGACGATGTGCACAAATTTTAAGGGTAAATTTCTCTGGTAAAAATAAATAAAAAAGATATATACGAACCTCGGTTTGAAAATGTACATGAAAGATACACGGAACTAAACATAAGAAAATATGTCGATACAACATAGCATTGTCAGCATAAATAAGTGAAATCCGATTAGTAAAATCACTGATTTCGTCATTTGAAAAGTAAACTGATTTATTTAAAAAAGAATATGAAAACGGTTTTTAGTAAAGTTTTAATATGTTAAATTTTACATGTCCTTAATTGCTACACAAAAATAATTTAAAATCCAAAAACAGCCTACAGTGATCCATTTTTTTTTTACAGAAGTTCTCTAAGTGGGTCTAAAAATCATCCCCTTGAATGTGTTAATCCCATATTAATTTTCATGAGCTGTAACTGATCTAATCTCAGATTATAATTTCAAAAAATCCTCTTAGTGTCTGCCAGCGGATTGCAAATATAACATTATTTTTTATTAAAAAAACTTCACTGTTATCTTATTTTAAACTTAATTTCTAATTTCATTTGCCACTGCCTTATACCTAATTAATAACTTATTAATTAAAATTCTTTTGTAATACTGGAGCTACTATTACTTGATAATTTTTTTTTCCAAACTTGTTTTTACACAGTACAGAGATATTTAAAAATAGGCCAACTGAAATTTAACAAAGATGACCTTCCATATCTATAACACTGATAATTGAAATTTATAATTATTATCATAGTTCTGATAAAAACTAAATTTTACCATAACAAATATTGAGAAGCTGTTTTTTAAATATGAAAAGAAAATTTGGAGGCTTATTTTTCGGAAAAGTGCACATCTTCACAAGAAAACCTGTATAATATTAATGAAAGCGCTTTACACTTACTAATATTCTTTTTTTTTAGGCTGGTCCTGTACCGATGGTTCTCAGGCAACCCCATACTGTATGGTAGTACTGGAATTGCTTCTTCTAGTGCTGAGCAATCTCATGTTCTTACCTGCAGTGTACGTCGCTTTCAGAAGGAAGTACTACATAGAATCCATAACTTACTTCGCGATATGTTTCTTCTCGACTTTCTACCACGCGTGCGATGCAGGTGAAAACATAATCAGTTACTGCTTGGTACGATGGAGTGCACTACAGTTCGCAGACTTTTTTTGCGCCCTTCTGGCGATTTGGGTCACTATTATCGCGGTAGCGGATCTCCCGCCCGTGATCACGTCCATATGTCACATGTTAGGGGCGATTATCCTAGCCTTTTGCACGAGCATCGACAGACAGGCTCTGTGGATTTTCGCGTTTCCCGTATCGCTGGGTATCGCCATATGGTGCGTGAGCTGGTACTTGAAGTACAGGAAAATCAAGCAGAGGTTCGTGAATAAGAGATATATTTACATTAACATACCAGTCGGGAGCACGTTGGTTGTTGTCGGTCTGATCATGTACGCTTTCTTACAAACCGAAGGGAACTATAAATACCTGCACAGTCTCTGGCACATGATCATGGCCGTCGCCATTATTATAGTCTTACCGAAACGGGATACTTTCCTGCCGGATGTGTTGCTGTAGTCGTTTTTCTCCCCAAATAATGAATTTAGTGTCTTCTATTTTTTTAACTATTTATTTTATAAAAGTTTAAAAATCCCATGATTTGATGTAATTAATAATGCGGGTACTAAATTGAGAAAAATACTTTAAATTGTGATATTTAGTTTTTTAAATGAAGAAAATGGGAGCCGGGAAGTATAAAAGTGTTATATAATTTTCAGATAAAGCTAAACTCCTGAATAAAATTAACCTTTAGCCCAGTAAATGAAAAAAAATGTGTAAAAAAATTTGTTTCAGATTGAAACTTGGTTTAATCATTAGTTTAGGCAAAAAGAAATAATATTTCCCAAAATGTATGGGTTTAAAACAAGATCATTGTTTAAACAATGATTATAATGTAAAAATTACAAAAAATGAATTTTTTTAGCTGTATTAAAAAGCGCTCTCCAACAGGAGTTTTTGCTTTTGTTTATACTTATAGCTTTTCAAAAAACGCTTCATTTGAGGCCTGCTAATAAAATCCATTAACAATTTGTTTAAACAATTGCAAAAAACCAGCGCAATTTGAATTTGCTATAAATAGAAGAAAAGAGCATAAATCGTCTCTAAACTGCAGTAAAAGTTGTATTTTGTTACGCTTAAGAAACCCTGAAAATTTGGTAAAAAAATATTTATTTGTTTACGAGTTTTTGCATTTGCTTATTAGAAATAGCATTTTTTCAATTGCAAAAAAGGCAGTTGTTAGCTTTATAATAAAGGACCTTATGAGGGCTCATTTGTTTCGTCTTGACTTATATTTTCAAAATATGCAATTGGAAATAACGAGTGTTCAAATAAAAATGTGGTCAAGTTGTTTCTGAAAATTTGGACATAGGGCGTAGCGTATAGCAAATGAACTTAAACGTCATCTGTCAAAGCGCTATATCGCCGCTATCAATTTGAATATTTTCGTTTTAAAAAACGTTTAAAATGGTGTTTTCTCAAGAACAAAAAGTGTTTATCATAGAGTCCTACTTAGAAATGGACGCAAGATTGATGGAATATGGAAGTATTCTATTGAGGAATGTTTCATAGAATTTCAAAATCAATTTCCCGGCGTTGTTGAGTACAAAATGTTTCAAAGTGCAGTTCAGCGTTGTGTTAATGTTTTTCGTGAAACGGGCAGTGTAACAAGAAAAGAAGAAAGCGGACGACCTAAAAAGTGGACTGAAGAATTGAAAGAAAATGTCCAACAAATAATGGAAAATGCGCCAAGAACTTATTCTGTACGTGTTTTATCACAAATGGTGGGAGTATCAGTCGGTACCTGCCACACAGTGTTAAAAAAAGATTTGCGTTTGTTCTCCTATCGTTTAACTTGTCAGCAAGAACTTCATGAAGTTGATTTTCCGCGACGGGCTGTATTTTGTGAATGGTTTTTAAACAACTACGGTGAACTTCATAATATCACCTTTTTTTCTGATGAAGCCTGGTTTCATTTACGTGGTTACGTAAATTCACAGAATATGAGAATGTGGTCTTCTGAAAAAACAAATAACTTTTTTGTCGAGGGCCCTCTACACGCTCAAAAAATTGGAATTTGGTGTGCTCTCAATCGAAGGAGGATTTATGGACCTATTTTTTTTAATGGTACTCTTACTGCGCAAAGGTATAGAGAAGAAATTATCGCTCCTTTTGTTAACCAGCTGGAAGAAAACGAAATTACAAACTTTTACTTTCAACAAGATGGCACAAGGACATATGTTGAGGGAAGTTTTCCAAAATCGACTAATAAGTCTCAATGCTGAACATGAATTTCCACCGAGGTCATGTGATATTACGCCGTGTGATTTCTTTTTGTGGCCTTACCTTAAAAACACCATTTTTGAACTGCCTACTCCTGATTTAAACCATCTGCAGGCTCGACTTATAGACAATATTCGTGAAATTAACGATACCCCGAGCATCTTAGAAAATGTCTTTAATTCTTTGAGGAACAGGTGTGAAAAGTGCTTGGAACAAGGAGGGGGACACTTTCAGCAGCTGCTTTAATTTATCGTTATAACAAGGAGGGGGACACTTTCCGCAGCTCCTTTAATTGTTTATTATTGTTATCACGATTATTCTTTAAAATAAAGTTATATAGTTATTAACGTTAATGAAACTGACAGCTGCTATACAGCTCGTTGAGAAATGAGGTTAAGTTGGTCGCTATAAGCTACTCCCTACGTCCAATGTGTCAGAGCCAACTTCGACCACGTTTTTATTTGAACGCTCGTTAGTAATTTCATAGGCTAACCTCCTCAAAACGGCGTATAAACAAATAGTGTAATTTGTTTATAAGGTTTTTCGTTAATAACTGAAGAATTAATATTTTTTAAAGCCGCTTGGATATTCGTAGTCCTGGTCATATTTCACGAATTTAAAAAAAAATTGATCTAGTGCCATTTTTAGCTGAGATAGCGTTTTTTTTTTAAATTCATAACTTGTTCATTTATAAACATTAAGACTTGAAATTTCGGGAATAAATCAATCAACCCTTAAACTTCATAATAACGGTTAAAGATATCGAAAAAAAATGCATTTTATAGTAATTTTTAAGCCTTTAAAAAACGTCCTCGAATACATTTTTACACCTGGAATGTGAAAAATAAAACAGAAACGTTCCGAGACTTCAAATCCTAACTGCCCGAAAATTTTACGATATCTCTGGTAATTGTGGACCAATTTTAACATTTTTTTTTTTAATCGGATAGCACATGAAAATAATAACAACTGCACGGTCCATTTTGCAATAATTAATTATTAATTTCTTATACTATTAATTTTGTAAAACTATTAATTCTGTAAAAAAAAATGTTTGTTGCATTTTTTCCAGAAATAATTATTCACAATGGTAAATAAACAATTTTCTTAAAAAAACAATATTTTTATGTAAAAAAATTCAGGTAATGACATTTTTCATGTATAAAGTTTATTTTAATGAGAATCGAGTTTTTGGATCTAATATGCATAATAGTATTATTTTTTAACATTAAATTACATTATATTTTAAGTAAATTGAAACACTCGATTCTCATTAAAATAAACTTTGTACATAAAAAATATGTCATTTCCTGAATTTTTTACATATAAATATTGTTTTTCAAGAAAATTGTTTATCGGTACTTACCAGAAAATCAGTGAAGAACACCGATAGCGACACGTACTTTTATTTTTTACACATGCTGAAACTTATCCATTATCAGCATACCTGCAGCATTCCCCAGTCTTCAGAAAATAGCTGAAGCACCTTCAAAAAACTTGACTTGATGGTTAGCGAGCACGTGGATTTGATAACTTCAGAAGGCTGTAGCTTCAGAATAGTAGTTTTTCAGATCTAGGTCCCATGGACCTTTTTGATTGACACATTGAGGACTGTCATTCGGCAAAGTTTCGTAACATTCGACCGGGGCCGGTTTTCCATAAGGATAGTGCGGGGTCTTTTAAAATTTTTTTTAATATGACTATAAATTATTTTATAATGTTTTAAAATCATAATTTCTTCCAAAAAAATTCCAGGATAAGCCTAGGAGTTTTATGGCTCCGTTTTTAAGGAATTTTACGAATTTTTCAGAACATATATGCAGGATGTTTTTGTTTATGTTTCGATTATTTCTTATTTCAGTTTTGATGAAATTTTATTTAACAATTTTTCTGATTAAAATTAAACATTTACTAAATTTTATTATAAAGTCACTGCTTGTAACTCATTCTGGTGATTCTAAGAAAAAAAATCCTATTTTATTCTAAAAACGGTCCATTTTTTACTTTTCCCTCGGACTTTTTCCCTGGAGTTCATCCGCGGAGTTTTCCCCCAGGCTTTTTCTCCGGACCTTTCTCAGGACTTTTTCTCAGGAGTTTTTCCCCGGACTGTATCCCCAGACTTTTTCTCCGGAGTTTTCCCCCGGGCTTTTTCCCTGGAGTTTTTTCCCAGAGTATTTCCACAGAGTTTTTCTACAGAGTGTTTTATAACCATTTGAAACATAGTGAAGTGGTGTGCTTAAATTTAATTGTGTTTCAATTAATAATAAAAATAATGATATAAATCGGAAAACAGAACGACAGAGATAGATTCGGAAAAAGTGGAGCTGCAGATTTTGGGTCAAGTAGAAATTTGCTATTGTCACTGATGCAACTTTTCCAATTTTGTGGAAAAAAACTTGTATATGCCGAGGAAAATATCGAGATTTCTACCTTTTGCGTCATTACTAAACGGAATGAACTAATAATTAAAAAAAGACCAACTTTTTAGTGGAGTGTTAATTTTCTCCAGGAGTTTATTTTTAAATTTGGACTACTATTACTAGTTATTTTGTCGAGTGAAGAAATCGTCAGATACCCGTTTTTTTTGTATTAAATCTGTGCCAGGAAATGTAATATGCTCAGGGATTCTCAAAGAATATGACGTTATAACAATACAATAGATACCAGTGAATAAATAGTTATGCTTCTTTTTTTTTTAATGTATCTCTTTATTTGTTTAATGTATTCCGTTTTCGTGTTCGTCGAATCTGCAAGGTTCGCACTATACAGGGTGTTTCAGAAACACCTCCCATAAATACGCGGGGTGATAGTACGACAAAAAAAAAAAAATTTGTCTTATGAACTATATATCTATCTTCTCTTGTTTTCGAGATATGGAGCGATAAAATAACGTTTTTTAAATAGAATTATTACAAAAATTTGCAAACGGTGCGAAATATTTTTTATGAAAATTGGTATTCCAGGGTTTTTAATGATGCCAAATACGCTGGTCTAATTATTTTTTGGATATTTCATAGAGGCCGCTAGTTATGCTACATTCCTATTACAATTTAAGTTCAAATTTTTTCAAGGTTAGATTTTTTTCCATTCGGGCTCCAATTTCTAATGCACAATTTTATTTTCTAATAATAATGTACTCTTGTCAGAACTTCCTAATGTGGACGGTTTTCGAGAAAAAATGCTTTTTATTAAACTCTTATAATATTACGATTTATAAAATTAAGTGACTTTTCTCAAAGTAGGCTTATGTCAAAACTTATTGATGGATGTCTCATAAATAGCGCATACATTTTTAATAATATTTTAAACTCTAATTAACTTTATATCAAAATTTTAGTGATTGTTAGTGACTGTAGGTAGTAATGACTAATTATTACTAATTACTATTTCTTATTTTATGTTGTACTATCACCCCCTGTATTTATGGGAGGTCTTTCTGAAACACCCTGTCTAATTGTGTTCGTTTTATAGAGATCAATAGTATATTTCAAAATGTATTCTTGTGATATTAGCATATTCAAGGCAAAATATCAGACTGTTATAATATTAACAATCATTAGACTGTTTATTTGTAATTTTTTTTTAAATTTTATATTTTCACGAAAAATATAAATTGTCAATTTTTCAGAATTGTTGGGAGTAGAAGTTTTAAATTTTTTGTCTTTAATATTGTTCTCCGTCTTCAAGTATTAACATTTACTTGGCATTTTTTATTCTAAGATTGAGCTTGGCTCAGTATATTTTTAATGCAATGCATTGTGCTTTATCAAAAAGTTGTTATCCGTTTCAAAAATATTATCGTACTATATTATAGATCAATACTTTGATGTGTATTTGGAATTGTGATATTGAACAAATTAGTAAATTTTATATATTACATATATATTTATATTAATCACTGTGAATTATATTTAACTTCTAGTCAGTCTAATGCCAATGTTTATATACAATTACAATTGAACAAACGTAGTTTGTATGGTAACCAGACAATAGAAGTTATTTTACTATTATATGAACATTTTAACTGTGATAGTATTGTGTATTTCCTATTAGCTATTCCAAACCAAATAAATACAATTATTGTTGACATGAAGTTTTATTATTTCTCGAATAGAAAGGCCCAAGAAATTCTGATATTAGATGAAGTCTAAACTCGGGGTAATTTCGGTAATATTCCATTGATACAAAATAATAAATTTATATAGCTTAATGAAATTTAAATAAATGTGTTTCGATGTTTCTAATTTTCACAATGTCCCACCCAAAAACCGTTCTATGCACCTCAAATCACCTCGATGCAGCTCAATGCGATACGAAATTAGGTTCGAATTTCTGAAATTCAAAAATGCTCGAATACAACAAATTTCGGACCTAGCCACACCCTGTATGGCGTTTAACTGGTTATTCCATGTTGGTGAAAAAGTTGCTGGAAACCAAAGACATGGAATCCAGCTAGGGTCCAGGAAGCCGCGTAAAACCGACACCCGTGTGATCTACCGTAGGTGCGACTGAACGTCAACCGTGGGAACCACATAATAAAGATACAGGGTGTCAAAGTGAAAAATAAAAAATGTTTTTTCCTTAATATTTTCTAAAGTTTTAGTGGGAGAGATTTTTTCTTTCTTTTTTTTTACTCTCTGCAGTCAGTGTTATGCATTAAATATGTATTAACTTTTTTGTCAGCCCTCGTATACAGCTTTTAGTAACAAAATATGAAATATTGGACATTTTGAACAAAAAAGGTATACCTACTTATTGAAAACGGCTAAAGTCAACCGTTGGGGAGTTATTTTTCATTTTAGAAACTAGTATTTCGGATTTAGTATGGGCACGAACTATAGGAGTTTATCTTATTGGTCCATTTATTCTTCCTCAGTGTCTCGGTGCAGCGGAATATCAGATTTTTAAATGAGCAACTCCCAATATTGCTTAATGAGGTGCCACTAGCTGTCCGTGAAAACTTGTGGTATGCTCACAATGGAGGTCTTGCTCATAACACATTAGCTGTTAGGCAATGACCAAATTTAAATTTTCATGGGAGTTGGATAGGTCAAGGGAATGATGCACCCGTCAAATGGCCTGTGCGATTACCGGACCTCGCACCCATTGACTACTTTTTATTGGGTCATCTAAAAAATATTGTTTATTCCAATCTTATTGATAGTATGGAAATGCTTCGTCGAAGAATTTTTGTAGCAGGTGAGGAAGTAAAGAACACCAGAAACATTTTTGCAAGAGTTCGTCATAATTTTAATCGTAGAATGTTGTGAATTGAATCTCGAGAAAACAAAAGCCGATTAAATTTTAATATACTATTTATTAGGTGATTATTATTAGAAGTATCTAACCCTAATATTTTTTATGATTGTACAATTTATTTTATAATTTATAGAAATTAACAATGTTATGAATTTTATAATAATTGACCTTAAACCTGTATATTATATCTATTGATATTTTTAACAATATAATAAAAAAATCATATCTCAACTTTAACTAGATGTATATAACTTTATAACTTCAATATAAATATTTATTTACAACCAAATGCGTACAGCATTCTCATATTCTTTTTAGAATTTAACCTACAGCTTTGTACAAATTAAACGAAAACGACGAGCATTTTCATGGGCAACAGTTTCGCTTCCTATTTACAAATTCTCGTAAGTAAAAAGTTTTAATAACCTAAGCTCATTTTGGATTAAAGTTTGGAATCGAGACTTTTTACTTACAAGACTAGGACTATCCGGCTAGGTATATGAAGCAAAAATATTACCTGAAAATTACAGTCCGACATTAACAAAATTAAATGTTTTCTAAAAGAGCATACTGTATAACGATTTATTCATTTTGTTTTAAAATTTGTTTTCGCTTTGGAACATTTTTTTAAGACGCAGTGTTTAAAATTTAATTTGAATATAAATTCTTGATTTTCCAATTCATGTTACATTGAATTAAATCAAAATAATAATAATTTGCCCAGATATGTTTAAAGGAGTGGTCTTTCAAAATGTCTTCATGGATGAAATTTTAAGCACCTAATTTACATATTCATGTATTATTATATTTAAACTATCCTTTCTAGGTATTCAAAGTTTTTTTGAAAATCTAAGCTGAGCATTAAGTCCTAGCAAGCGAAAAGCTGATATTTTGTAAATTTGTTACAAGTATAGGATTGGTATTAGACATATATAGACCATTTTCAACATATAGGCACTTGTCACTGATGAAAAATCAATCCCTTTTTAGTACAAGTCACATTCAAGGTGTTTGTTTTGTACATAAATTATCAGCGGCTGCAATCTTGGACCCGTAACATTTTAGATATGACTTGGTAATGACTGGGGGCTTGCCTACTATGGTCCCGATTGATTTAGAATTGTTATATACTAAAAAATTTAAAAGTTAAAAAATTTTAATGAGAGGAAATCAAAAATAAGAGAACCAAAAACTTTGGAATAGCGAATATTACTGTCAGGTTTATTGAATATTTTATTTTTTATAATGAAGTTACGCAACCAATTTATATTTATACCTCGATCCACCCAAAAATTGTAACAATCAGCGCCAAGTTTTAAGGAAGTAGATAAGGTTGCCAACTTTTATATCCTTATTTCAAAGGAAAAAGACGTTTTTTTCCTTGTAAACAATACAAATATAGAATAAAAATCAATCAAGTTAAATCAACTAAAAATGTAAATATAAAAATATACATAATATAACTAATGTAACCTGTTTCAAAGTTTAAATTCCACGCGAATTTACGTAGTTCATCGTAGAAGAAGAAGAGGAGATCTGGGGATCAGTGTATGTTTTGTGAGTGTTTGTTTGGTGTTCTTGAGAGATTCAGTTTAGAGGTTATGTTGGATAGATGCGAGAAGACCGGTTGTATGTAAGAATAAAGTTGTATTTTTTAAAGAAACGATGTTCCAAGTAGAACTATGCTAACGAACGTAATATAACTGAAAGAGAGGACAGTTAATGAAAGTTAATGAAAAATTAATTCAAATGCTGGACGTCCACCGAAATTCAAAACAGTTGGCAACCCTAGAAGTAGATTTGTATTATACTGTGAATAGTGCGTTCGATGTTATTGAACAATGGTGTTGTAAATACAAATTTGTCTAATTTATTGTTGTTCATTTCAAGAAAAATCAAATAAGGGAGGAAAATCTACATTTCCATAACACCTTGAGTGTGCTGCTTTGAGGAAATCACATTTACCTACAATGATTGTCACCGTACGGATAACGTTGTACCTACAGTAGTAATACAATATGCTCTGTTCCCTTATAGTCTAATTACACTAAAAATCGTTCAGCTAAGATCAGCTGGTCGCGTTGGTACTGCTTAGGTCTAAAACTACATCAGTCGGAACGTTATCATTCGAGATGGGCGCACTCTGAGTTACCGCGGGAGGACTTTCTTCCTCGGTGTTGTACTCCTCGCTCTCCCTGTGTACTAGAACCTGCACCACCGTCGCCTCACTGTTCTGTCTGTGCAACGGGGGTCTCACCACGGCACTTTCTGGTGACGCCTCGGTCACTAGTATACTTACGTCGGAGCTGCTGTACTTCTCTGATTGAGTCCTTTGACAGCCAGAGCCCGTCGCCACGGAGGTGGGCCTGGCTTTGACGGACCCCACCCGTTTCCTGCGGATGATGCTGCCTCGCTTCGGTTTGGGGTCCTCGGCCATGGCGGGGTGTAGGCTCTGGGAAGTCCCGCTCGGTTTCAGCTCTTTCCTGGCGGGAACTGGCGACGTTCTTTCGTCCGGGGTTTCCACCGCGTCCTGGTGACGCAG
The DNA here is from genome assembly GCF_000390285.2 of Anoplophora glabripennis. Taxonomy (NCBI): domain Eukaryota; kingdom Metazoa; phylum Arthropoda; class Insecta; order Coleoptera; family Cerambycidae; genus Anoplophora; species Anoplophora glabripennis. The sequence continues at coordinate 392,256 of NW_019416534.1, read as the reverse complement.
GAAGAAGGGGAAGTTGTAGATGCTTCGCCGGCGAGGCTGCGTTAGGGGCGTTGCGGCTACCGGGGTGGTACCTGGGGACAGTTTCTGTCTTGTCACAATTGAAAATCTCCTCATAGACCAATTATATCTCGGACTTCTTCATAAAACAAATGATAATTATTTAGTATTGTGCCGTAAAACTTTCAAAGCCTCGCGAAATTTTGTCTAGCTCCCTATTTTCGATGTTATCGAAGTTATTTATGTACAGCCGAACCTATTTTTCGGTATCATTGTTACGACACTGTATCGTTTAAATGACGTAGTTAAATTGTAAAATCCGTCGATTTATAGAGCACACTAATGTTAAAATAATAAAAAACGGCATTTATTTGTATATATCATATTTAAACAGCCATTTTAAAGAATAGACTGTACAGTTTTGTGAACAGCGAGAATTGAATGTTGGGAGAAATGTTCACATTAAAATTTACAAATTATCTCCGTAACCGCTCAAAACTAATTTCTGATTCATATTCAGCAGTCTTGCAACTAGGCGAAATTTTACGCTATAGTAAATAATTACAAAAAAAATATCCGTCATACATATTTTTTATTTTCGAATAGTCCGTATTTTAAGTCTCAAATATATACTTACATACTTAATTTATTGATTTATTAAGCAGAGCTTTCAACAGTTCTGGAATTGCACTTAATTTGACTGTTATTTGCTTTTAAGTAAAGCAAAATGACTTTCTAGGGAATTTTGTGTTAATCATTGCCACTAGTGTGAGTTTGGTTGCCAAACATTCGCGATTACATGGGGCTCGAGAATAGTTGAAAGATCGGTATGGGCAGCTAATTTTATCTTACAAATAAGAAACTAGCTTGTAAGTGAAAGATACAAAAATAGTTGTGCTTTAAAGAAAAATTGAAGTAATAAAAGGTGCAAAATAACAGTTTAAAAAATATAGATTCTAAAAACACAATGCTGTTTCAAATTAGTGACTTTTAATTCGTAATCTTTCTTGGCTCACCTTCAATTTTTCCAAATAGAATGTATTTATCGTAAGATTAAAAATTAATTTAAGTTGGCCATGGATATTCAAAAAGTCCATCTAAAACAATTTCTACCAATTACATTTTAATTTTACATTACCAATGGTGCTTTTTTGTGTTGTTAAGCGTTGCCTTTTGGGTTGTGGGTGAAGTTCCTGTATTATTTTTATTAAGGACTTTTACTAAAGAAGAATTTTTGGATTTTCTTCACCGGCGATTGTTGATATTCGGAGGATAATTTTTCTCATACAATGCTTATATACGAAATAATTATTAGAACTTCTTCGAATACCAAACAGGTATGTATTCATATTTCCATTCCCTTCGACGAAAGCCAGTGTTGCTAAGCTTGTGAGGGTGTAGTCTACTATTCTGTTAGTGAAGATTTGAGGAATTGTGAATTTAATTTGAACCTAATTTCTGATCTACTGTGATTATTTATATTTATTTCTTAATTTTTAGGCGCAAAAGTCAACTTCCAGGATTGAATGGGTATCTTTACATATTGACGTATTGTTAAGAAATATACCCAGGAAAATTCAATTAATTGTCCTGGGAATAATTTTTAACAAGTGAAAATGGGGACAGGAAATCACAACTGGATTGAAACAGCCTCATGTTGACTTAATACAGGCTTGCTAACAACTAATAGGACACTAGCAGTGACGTCATATCAGTAGTCAAACAACTTTGTGTTTAAATATGCAAACAACAGACATAGTCGCAGAAAATCTTATCATGATGTTGTCTTTAAAATTGAGATGAATGTTACCAATTTCCTTTTGTGTGTGGTGCCCAAATTGTCGAGTATTTTATTTTTGTGAAAATAGTGACGCAATTAATAGTTTTTCTGTGTACGGGAAGAAATGTTCGACTCAAGATCCTTTTTCATTCAAAAGTATAAACTACAACCACAAGTCTAACATAACGAGCGTTCAAATAAAAACGTGGTCAAGTTGGTTCTGAAAATTTGGACGTAGGGCGTAGCGTATAGCAAATGAACTTAAACGTCATTCTGTCAAAGCGCTATATCGCCGCTATCAATTTGAATATTTTCGTTTTAAAAAGCGTTTAAAATGGTGTTTTCTCAAGAACAAAAAGTGTTTATCATAGAGTCCTACTTAGAAATGGACGCAAGATTGATGGAATATGGAAGTATTCTATTGAGGAATGTTTCATAGAATTTCAAAATCAATTTCCCGGCGTTGTTGAGTACAAAATGTTTCAAAGTGCAGTTCAGCGTTGTGTTAATGTTTTTCGTGAAACGGGCAGTGTAACAAGAAAAGAAGAAAGCGGACGACCTAAAAAGTGGACTGAAGAATTGAAAGAAAATGTCCAACAAATAATGGAAAATGCGCCAAGAACTTATTCTGTACGTGTTTTATCACAAATGGTGGGAGTATCAGTCGGTACCTGCCACACAGTGTTAAAAAAAGATTTGCGTTTGTTCTCCTATCGTTTAACTTGTCAGCAAGAACTTCATGAAGTTGATTTTCCGCGACGGGCTGTATTTTGTGAATGGTTTTTAAACAACTACGGTGAACTTCATAATATCACCTTTTTTTCTGATGAAGCCTGGTTTCATTTACGTGGTTACGTAAATTCACAGAATATGAGAATGTGGTCTTCTGAAAAAACAAATAACTTTTTTGTCGAGGGCCCTCTACACGCTCAAAAAATTGGAATTTGGTGTGCTCTCAATCGAAGGAGGATTTATGGACCTATTTTTTTTAATGGTACTCTTACTGCGCAAAGGTATAGAGAAGAAATTATCGCTCCTTTTGTTAACCAGCTGGAAGAAAACGAAATTACAAACTTTTACTTTCAACAAGATGGCACAAGGACATATGTTGAGGGAAGTTTTCCAAAATCGACTAATAAGTCTCAATGCTGAACATGAATTTCCACCGAGGTCATGTGATATTACGCCGTGTGATTTCTTTTTGTGGCCTTACCTTAAAAACACCATTTTTGAACTGCCTACTCCTGATTTAAACCATCTGCAGGCTCGACTTATAGACAATATTCGTGAAATTAACGATACCCCGAGCATCTTAGAAAATGTCTTTAATTCTTTGAGGAACAGGTGTGAAAAGTGCTTGGAACAAGGAGGGGCACACTTTCAGCAGCTGCTTTAATTTATTGTTATAACAAGGAGGGGGACACTTTCCGCAGCTCCTTTAATTGTTTGTTATTGTTATCACGATTATTCTTTAAAATAACTGACAGCTGCTATACAGCTCGTTGAGAAATGAGGTTAAGTTGGTCGCTATAAGCTACTCCCTACGTCCAATGTGTCAGAGCCAACTTCGATCACGTTTTTATTTGAACGCTCGTTATTTTTATGTGAACATTTACTCTATCTAACCTAGATATCTATGGAACCTATTAACCGTTTGTGGTAATGAAACTTAAAAATGTCTTCAATGTGTTTAACCCGGGTAAAATTTCAGTTATTATTTATAGATATTGTACATAGAGTTGTATTCTCCTATTCTATTATAGAAAAGTTTAAGAGATGTTCCGAATTCACGAGATTTGTGTCGTTTGACAGGTTAAACATAATCTACCAAGGTGACATCCAGAGACGTTACTGCTAGCCCCTTGATGATCGGAAGCATAGTGAAATTAAGCGGAAATAATATGTAGTTGGAATTAATATACAGGGTGTTTCTAAGGTAAGTGCGTTGCTTGAAAAGGCTGATAGAGGATACGAAAATGATAATTTTTTTCAGAAACGTCCTGTATACAAACAAAATAAGGATAAGACGGGTGCCCGACTAGACATTCGCTTACAGTGAGCATCGATATCGACCACAACCGCACTTACCGGACTCAGGAGTGGCCTCGCTGACCTTGATGCTGACATCGGCGGCGTCGCGCGTCAAATCCAACTCCTCTGGGGACATGTTAGTGGCGCTGGAGAGCAACAACAGCGGCAGATTCAGCCAGGGGCCGCCTAGTTCGCTGAGGTCGCTCGCGTCGGACGCCCTAGAGGACTTGCGAGAAGAGGCGCGACTCCCTCGATGTACATGCAGGAAGGCCGACAGTCGCCCCTGCCAGCCTCCCCCTGGCGAGGACGTCTGGGTCGTTTCGTCGATTTCCTCGGCCTCGCGCTCTTTTTCTCTCTTACGCCTGAAATATTGCATGGGGTCAGTCGTTGCTACCACGCAAACAGATCTCGCACTCGAATGGTACGAACCATGGTCAGAAAATAAAATGACAGAATACCATAATCTTACTTAGAAAGGAAAAAGTAATAAAATGTCTCAAATGTGTGTTTAATTCCTCTTACCTAACGTAATCCCTGTAGGTCCTCTGAATAAGCCTAGCGGCCTTATCCTGCCTCTTCCATATCCTTGTAGACGAAACGATCTCGAGCTCTTTCCTCGTCGGAAATTGTTTCTTGAACTTGATGCTCATCTGCTCTTGCAACTAAAAGAAGGACAGTTAAAAGTGGACGTCTTCCGACGAGGATCTACACGTACCTGTCTGAAATTTTCCGTCTCTTCGACATGCCCAAGGACGTGCTTCACCAGGGAGTGGAGAATGTCGAGGCAATGGATTTTATTACCCCTGGCTATGGGTAAATTGAAACTTACTAAGGCCACCGTGTTCGGCTTGGATATACCCAGGGGAGGATCTAGTGACGCTATAAAGTCTGATAGTTGAGAGAAGCGGATGAACTGCGTTGCGTGGGGGTCATATCTACAGAAAAAACAACGGGCGTGTTTTGCTTTCTACCTGTTGTGTAGAGATACAATTACTTACTTGCTCCACCTAATGTAAAACATCTCCAGGTCATCCTCCACGATGCCGATCTCCTCTTCTTGGTGGGCCTGGTTGAAGTTCTCGAGGATGATGGCGATGTACATGTTGATCACAATCATGTAGTTGATAATGATGAAGCTGGTGAAGTAGATTATCGCCAGCAAGGGGTATCCGCAGTCACCGTTGCTCTGGTTCTTGTAGTGCGGGTCGCAATCGGGGTACTCGATCATGAGCGACTCCAGCACGTCGTTCCACCCCGCGGAGGTGATCAGGCGAAAGAGGAGGTGCATTGACCTGCCGAAGGTCTCGAAGTTGACCATATCGTCGAGCGCCCCCTGCTGGCGCACGTGGCCGAAGAGGAACATCCCTATGATGGCGTAGATGAAGGTGATCAGTGCCAGGAGGGCTCCGATGTTGAACAAGGCGGGTAGAGACACCACCAGGGCGAAGAGGAGCTTTCTGATGCCTTTCGCCGCCTGTACAACAAAACTCATTGTTATCTTGAAGTGAACTGTGGGAAGTGTTTCTTGCCTTGATAAGCCTCAATATGCGCCCTATCCTGAATACCCTGACGACCCGCAAAAGCGTCGGCGATACGGGAAAGTCGATCATTATGTCCTCCATGAGGATGCCGAGAATGGAGGCAAGGACCAATAAAAAATCAAACACGTTCCACGGTACCGTGAAATAGTGGTACCTAAGTCCTATTATCTTCACTATTGCTTCTAAAAATTGAAAAAAAGTTACAAGACCAAACCACAATTAGTATATCGCGCATACCTAGACCAAAAACCGTTGTAAAAAATGCGTTGCTCACTTCTAAAATGAAGAATACGGCGTGGGGTTGGCCGTAGTGCTCGATACCCATCGTTAACATGTTGAGGAAGATCAGCACGAAGATTGCTATTTCAAAGCGACGGGAATTGGACAAGTCGTAGAACATCGCTAGGAACGCATTCATCGGCCTTTTTATCACTTTTTGAGGCTTTTTCCTCCCCAGTTTCTTCATCGCCGTGTAGTAGTGCTTTTGGCTTTCGGTGAGGAACATTTCTAATACACCACCTTCGTACTACAAAGGAAAATAAGTGAGTATATTTCATTAGAGATCGAACTAGGAGCTTACCTTCTTCTTGAGCATATTGAAATTGTCTATAATAACTCCAATGAACAAATTCAGAGTAAAAAAAGAACCGCACACTATGAAAATTACGAAATAAATGTAAGCGTAAAGGTTTGCTTCTCTTTGAGGTTGCAAGTCCACTCCTCTGGCATCTACCGCGTCCGCCATGACTTCCATCCAGCCCTCGAAAGTAGCCTAGAACAACGGATATGCTTTACCATTTTTTAATTTGAACACGTGGTTACTTACAACTTGGAACAATGCTAGGTAGGCTATGCCTACGTGATCAAACGATATTTTCGAATTGATCCAGGTGTAGTTCATCCTTATACAGTCCCACTTATCTTGCACGTCCTGGAAGAAATACAGAGGAATAACGATGGAAGCAAGAAGATGGAAAAACAAGCTTACACTCGTCTCCAAACGCTCTCCTTCTTCGTCTATGCATTTATAGAACTTCCCGCTAAAAAACTGCACGCCCATGATGGAAAAAATCAACCAGAACACTAGACACACCAGCAGCACGTTGAAGATGCTGGGTATGGCGTACATCAGGGCGTTGACTACGATTCTCATGCCTTGCCACCTGCTTATCGCTCTGAGAGGGCGGAGGGCCCTTAGGGTCCGCAAAGAGCGGAGAACTCTTAAATTTTCGTTTTCTTCTATCAACAAACTGAACAGGGATACCTAAAATTAACACAACAGACCTTTAGTCTAGTTCTGCCATTTCTATTAACATTTTATTATTAGTGGTGTGCATTACGATGATGGAAATGTTTTTATACTTACAAAAACAATTAAAAAGTCCAGTAGCGTCCAAAAACTGGTAAAATATTTGTGGAAACCCAAAGCGAGCCACTTGAGAAACATTTCCACTATAAATATGACAGAGAACGCCAAGTTCGTCCAGTACAGAACTTTCTTCAGTTCTGGATTCTCGTCCAGATGGATATCTTCGAAGCAGAGCGTGACACTTGAAGCGAAAATTAACACTAATATGAACCACTCGAAGGCTGACGTGTCAACAACTTCTAATACTACTTTTCTTAACTGCAACCATTTTTTACCTACTTTGGTTTTTGTACATTTATTCAAACAGGCACACCTAAGAAGAGAAACCAACGTTAATTGAATAAAGTTTTGAAATTGGCATGGAGAGGAAGATGGAATCATACATTTCTAGTCTTACCGTTGATAAAAATTTGCTGGGAAGCAGTCGGGGGCAACCCTGGGAGGTTTCTTCTTGCCGAACCCTGGAAAGCTGCCCATCCCATCTATGAAATGTCCCTTGGAGTTCCTCCTACCACCCACCGTCAATTCATCTACGTAAGAAACCAACGTCTGCCAGGGCTTCTCTCCTTCTCCTGGTTCATTGGTTTTATCACAGTTTTTCCTTTCTTGAACGGTTTCTTCCTTAGGATCCGAGTCCGTGGAAGTACATCGTTTATTGCTTTTTGGGTCCACGGTATCAGTATTTTCGTCTAAAGTATATTATTTGTACAGTTAAAGAGATTCTTAAGGAAAAGGTATAGGTCATCAAGTATAGGAGAAGCCCCTAGTGCAAAGTGCCAAATTGATAAAAGAATATATTCGAAGGGGAAAAAGATGGCACTTCAGCCTCGATTTTAACAGGGTTAGATTCCCAACATGAGACTGGTGTGGAGTGAATTGTACTGCTTTGGGAATTTATAAGTTTATTCTAATACTGTTAAAATACAATAATTATTTTCTTCCTCCAGTCAATCGTTGCTATTGATGACTTACCTCTACTACTAGTAGTGGTTTCTACTCCTGAAGACATGTTATGCAGTAATTTGGAACCGCACTTCTTTTTTTCACTGGTGTCGCTATCCTGCGAACCATTGTATAATATTGTGTAGTTTTTCGAACTCCTTTCTGGAATTTTCTCCTGGAATGTTAACAAATCATTAAAACATTGGTTTGCCTGTTTGTCTGGTTTTGTGTACCTGGTACTCTGGAGGTTCGTAACTTATAATAGAAAGTGGCCTGTTCATAGCCTCCTGGTAACTACGCTTGTCCCTTGGAAAGCCCACCATTGATTTCGTTGATAATTCTCCTAAGGTGTTACGAATTAAAAAATTGTGTATAAAACTAATAATAATGTGTCTTTACCTGCTTTTAGCGCCTCTTCTTCGGCGTGTCGCTGCATAACTTCCCTCACTATCTGCTCCAGGCGCGAATTGTTCTCGTTCTGCCTTTGTTCGGCCATCCGACGCTTCCTCACCAGGTCTCGGATACGTTGGAAACTCTGCGCCAACTTCGACACGTCGCCAACCTCCTGGATATCACCATGATGTTAGAGACTCCTTTTTTTTGTCTTATTAAATTCGAATGATCATATCTGGGTGCGTTATATGCGTGTTTGTGGTCTTGCAATAAGTTTTAAAAGTTTGCGTCATCTACAATGTTCTCAATTTTTGAAATAAAGGTTTATTTGAAACATCTTATGTATAATTTTTTTGAGTAAATAATTTTATAAAGACAGGTAATATTTCAAATATGGAATATTCCTATATTCCTTGCTATAAGATCTGTACCAAAAGCCGGGACGCGTGGTAATTTATTTATTAGTTCTCGGCACGGATGGGCCAAAAAGTAAAATGTTTCAGTCAACACTAATTTATCGAATAGTTATGGGTTTTCAAGTAGGTTTAGCGTCGCCACAAGACCGTCCTTCCGGAGAAGGCTTCATGAAATTTAACAGTATTTTTGAACAAGTTCACTTAGACTGTCGGGGCCATGTGTTCAGTATCTGGTATAAAGAGAAAAAACGATATTTCAAATAGCGCGAGAAATGCATTCCAAAGAACGTAGGAATTCCATGAATAAGTTGTTAAATTGATAATAAATTGGAAAAGAAAGATATATCAAATATCTGGTTTTTAGGCGGATTTTCCAAGCTATAAGAATAGATTAAATGAGATTGACTAATCCGCCCTGTATTGCTACACGGAGTCACTAGAGGAAGGCTAGGGTTATTTGTAAGTTCAGTTAGTCACAGAATTATTTGTATAAATGTAAGTCCAGTTAATTAGGTAATTATTAACATAGTATAGTTATACCAAAGCGCCCCGATATTCAGGGTGCCCACCAATAAGATAAGAGCAGAAACGTCTGGACCAAGAAATGGGCGTGTCGAAGCGAAGTGTTGAATTCAGGAGAGATCTCCGAAAAAAAGGCAGTTTTTCCTTGGGTTCCACATTGAGCAGTCTACTTAGTTTTAGAGTCTCGGGTTAATTTAATAATGAATAGTCATTCCAAATTTTGCTATGGATCGCGCATTCCTTGAATCTCGGTGCGCTGTCGCGTGTCAATAAATTAATTAATAATGTTTCGAGTCCGTTGTGTCGTTATTTTGTTTGTTTGTTTTGGTTTTATTGTTTTTAAAAACCCTTCCTGGAAAGTTTTGGTGTTTTCTTGTTCTTCCAACTTAAGTGTCACCCTATACAACCAACCACTGGATTATCTTATACATGAGCGACGTACGGTAAGTGTCCGGAATTCATTTTTTGAACGTACAGCATTTCTAAGTTCCCACTTATTAATTAAAGTGTAATGATACTTATAAACTTCCTTTCGAGAAGTTAATAGTAAACTCTTTTGTCAGTTAATACCGATATGATACTGGTCATAGCGGTAGATAGATAAATCAAGAAATAACCCCTAAGGTTACAGATCTTTCATCATAAATTGTACGATTTTACTAGATGGTGCAAACTTTTTCCAGTGTATTTACATGTACTGTACCATTAATAAATGTTATATGTGGTAAGTATTTTTCTACAAGTGATAGTGTACATTCTATGTTTGTGGATTTTGATGATCGCATTGTTGTTTTATGTAGATCACAAGCAAAAATTGTATATTTTTCATTACTCAAATTTAAAAGAAATTGTTTTCTTTAATAGACAATTTTTGCGTATTACCCTTAATTATATATTTATAGTCATACTCTGAAATGAGCATATTAGATGTCAACACCTCCAAAAAGTCCTTGCCACGCTGCCAGTGCCAAAATAGTGGACAAAAAAAGAAGAAACAAGTGTACGAAGGTGATAGCAGACCATCGTTGAATCCAATTTTTAGTAAAATCAACATATCTAGTTGTTCTATATTTATTATCAATTTTTGGATCCTTTTAAATTGATACGCCTATGGAATCACATTACGCGCCTACTATTTTGGCACTGGTAACAGCACAATAAGGGTGACAAGAATTTTTTAGAGTAGAGTTGTCATCTAGTATTTTAGTTAAGTATTAGGTTAGACTATACTACTAAACTGCTATAAATATACAAACAAGGGTATTATATTTATTCTCAAGTATTTGGTAATAAGGAAGAATGAAGAAATATTTTTTTAAATTAGTTTTTTGAACTATGATTTGCAATTTAGATTCAGAATGTAATTTTCTTTCTTGATCTTCCTTTTTTTGTTTGAAGATACAGTGTGGTTCCCATAGGTGTCGTGTTAACATAAATATCCAAAAAACTACTTACCACGGGTTGCCTATACATAAAACACACTTATTTTGGCTTGCAAATAGGCATTTTAGTAATACGAACACCATGAATAGAAGCATGCAAAGAGTTTCATACAATTGAAACAACATAAATGTCACAATTTTTAATGTAACCCGTCTTCTCACACTACATTTAACGGGAATATATAATCCATGCAAAAATAAAAAATACATCGCGGCTAGGCAAGCGTCAAATACCTCCTTCCTCGTCTTCAGTTCTTCGGAATTGAAGCTGTTGAGCAATAAGGCCAAGAACAAGTTCAGCACCATGAAGTTACCCATCACTAGGGTTGGAAGAAACACTGCCAAACATGTGCCGGGACCCTGAAATAGTTACTACTTCTTTAGAACATGGCGGTGTTTTTTACATCCTTATAATCTGTGTTTTAGCTGTTCGTGAATACGCCGTTAATATATTAGACCGATCGAAATAACTCATTTAGAGAGGAAAAAAAAAGAAAATTGTTACCTGTACTTTTATAAGTGGAAATGGTAAAGGAGCTTATAATAAATGAATAAAAAATTTGGTTGGGGGCTTGGGGGGTTGAAAAGTGATGAAAAATTGAATTATTGAGATTTCTGTCGAAAGTTGACGTCAAACAAAAAAGTATCCAATACAACAGTTGTAAATCATGCAAAAATCTACAACTTTTGTAGAGATCACTTTTTAAGATAACCTCAAAATTTCCGAGAGAAATGCGAAAAACAGTTTTTCTTCTGATTTTTCGTTTTTTATTTCTCATTTCCGCAAAAATAATTTAATTTTAACGAAACTTGGTGAAAGTATACCTTTCTGTGTGTTAAATAACCACAATTTTTTTTAGATAAAAAAATCAAGAAGTTTCCGAAATATTCATTTTTTCCGGTTTGAAACACTTTTTTTTCAAAGAAAAATTCTACTTAGAAATATCATCGTACAGATTTCTGCCGGTAATCATTTTTTTCGTTTTGACATATACTTTTTGGTGAAATAAAAAAATCTGTAATCACAGTTCAAAAACATGCTCAAAAATGCAAAAAAATGACGCAACAATGAATTTTTCAGTAATTGTTGATAATTTGTTTAAATTAAAAAAAATCAAAAACGATTACCCTATTCAATTCTATGGAAAAAAAATAAAAAAAAGCCTGTCTCATTGACCCAAAACTTTATTTTTGTACAGTATTGTTATAAACATCCAAGTCGAATTACAAATGCACAAATGATAAATTATCTCTGGATGATTTGAGATTTCAGCAGTACAAAGTATTAACTGCAAAGTCTACTGTTGACGCGAAACCAGAAAACCGGAAATTTTGCAAAATCGTTTTATTTTTTTTCTGGCTTTATTTGAAAACGAATTTTAAAATAAATTGCATATTTACATTGACACTTTTTTCGCTCTATCCATTGGCGTCAACATTTTTGCAATCCGACGTTTCGTCTTTGAGGGGCCACATCAGATTAATTTTTTTAAATATATTGCTATTTTTATGACAAAATCTAGTCATTTTTAATTCTGAATTAGATGACATTACTATTATAATAAAAAAAGGTTTTTAAATATCATTTAAAATTTTTCCTGAGTACGGCTCTGAACGCTTTCAAAATATCTATTGGATGAAGTCATAACAGTATAAAAGTCAATACCGCACAACATATCCAACAATTTTTTTACTACTATTAGCAATACTAATTAGAAATAATAAAATATTTCATAAATTCGTATTATTTTTTTATTAGGTACAACTTTTTAAATTATTGATTAAAAAAAAATTGTTGGATATTTTGTTGGACTTTTATACTGTTATGACTTCATCCAATAGATATTTTGAAAGCGTTCAGAGCCGTACTTAAGAAAAATTTTAAATGATAGTCAAAAACCTGTTTAAGCGATTATAAACTATTATAATATCATCTAATTCAGAATTAAAAATGACTAGATTTTGTCATAAAAATAGCAGCGACATATTTAAAAAAAATAATGTGATTATGGCCCCTCGAAGACGAAACGTCGGATTGCAAAAATGTTGACGCCATTGGATAGAGCGAAAAAAGTGGCAATGTAAATATGCAATTTATTTTAAAATTCGTTTTCAAATAAAGCCAGAAAAAAATAAAACGATTTCGCAAAATTTCGGGTTTTCGGGTTTCGCGTCAACAGTAGACTGCAGTTAACTTTGTATTGCTGAAATCTCAAATCATCCAGAGATAATTTATCATTTGTGCATTTGTAATTCGACTTAGATGTTTATAGTTTTATAGCAATACTGTACAAAAATAAAGTTTTGGGTCAATGAGACAGGTTTTTTTTTATTTTTTTCCATAGAATTGAATGGTGTAATCATTTTTGATTTTTTTTTAGTTGAAACAAATTATCAACAAGTACTGAAAAATTCACTTTTGCGTCATTTTTTTTGCATTTTTGAGCATGTTTTTGAACTGTGATTACAGATTTTTTTTTTATTTCACCAAAAAGTATATGTCAAAACGATAATAATGATTGCCGGCAGAACTTTGTACGATGATTTTTCTAAGTAGAATTTTTCTTTAAAAAAAATGTTTCAAACCGGAAAAAGTGAATATTTCGGAAACTTCTTGATTTTTTATTTTAAAAAAAAATTGTGGTTATTTAACACACAGAAAGGTATACTTTCACCAAGTTTCCTTAAAATTAAATTAATTTTTGCGGAAATGAGAAATAAAAAACGAAAAATAAGAAAGAAAAAGTTTTTCGCATTTTTCTCGGAAATTTTGAGGTTATCTTAAGAAGTGACCTCTACAAAAGTTGTAGATTTTTGCATGATCTACAACTTTCGCATTGGATACTTTTTTGTTTGACGTTTACTTTCGCCAGAAATCCCAAGAATATAATTTTTCACAACTTTTCAGCCCCCGAAATCAACCCTCCGCCGCCCCTGCTCACGCATTTATTTTATTTTTTTTTTCGTTTATTATAAGCCTCTTTACCATTTGGTTGGACTATATTTAATAACTTTTACATTATTTTGCAAAGTAAATTGCAGTAAAGATACAAAGAAATAATTGCTCTAAGAAATTTAAAAATCCCGCCACACTTGCAGACCTATAGAACAGTGAATAAACTCTTTTTAATGTGATTGACTTGATCAAGATTAAAATTAGTTGTCCGTTTAAAACCAATTAATAAAAATGTGTAAATCCTTATTAAACTTAACAAAAAGATGTGATAATTTATGCCAATAGTAAATTCAGTTTGTTTTATTCTGAACGTAGTCGAAAAGATTACTATTGAATGATTGTATGCTATAGAAAAGGAAATTTATACTGTCGTGGTAGGAATATAAATCTTCCTTTTCAAATAAAAGCAATAAAAGGATGTAAGTTATACATTGAATTATTATTTTTTTTTAAGGAAAAGATCATACCTCTGTACGTTCGGCTCTCATACAGTCCCATAATGGCTCTATCCATTCTCCACACAAGATTCGAAAAATCATCATAAAGGAATGAAAAAAATCCGTAAAGTTCCACCTAAAAGTTAAATATGTACTGAGATAACGAAATTTTCTGGCACAGGCACAGATATAAATAAAATCAATTTATTATGACTTATGAATTCGTCACTTTATTGGCTCGAAAGTGACCAATTCGTGACCCTTTAGACGTAAATAAGAGATAAGGCCCTTTTATTGCCCATTTAAACGTTACGGGTTCGCAGTGTTAGCAGTAAAATAAATTTTTAACGGGGTTCTTTGCGATTTGTTGAATTTTTTCGCTGCAGTAACATCGGATCAAATTTTATTGGACCTGTCACGCCCTCTGTCGTTACTTTCGGGACGAGAGGGTCGGATTGCCGAGTCCGTTGCGTCACGACAGTAGTCCCAGGGCGATGGTGTAACCGGCGTTAAGTTGGCGGACGTGGTCGTTTACAGAGATTTGCGGAATATAAGAACGTCACGATATCGTCCCGGAAATCATGCCTAGGAGCATTCAATACCCCATTGCTAAAATTCCACGTTTTGTGAAGACTTTTTATCACACATTTTTAGGGAATGTTAACATTAACATTGTCTTTAAATATTAAAATAGTAAATTTGTTGTAAAGACAACCAAAATCGAGGTACCTATATACTTAACAATTTTTGGAACCTTCTAAAATGATACGCCCATGGAATCCCATTCACCTTTTGCTGAGAACGAATCACAGCCGATTGTTTGAATGTTCACTAACAATTCGCTGTTTGGCTTACCTTGGAACGGGGTCAGGAAAAAATTTGTCCTCGGTGTAGTCCTTGGAGAAAAGCTGCATTCCGATGACGGCGAATATATAAATAACTATAACTAATACGAAGGTAAGGTTCCCCAGCGCGCCTATTGTACTTATGATGATGCTGAGTAAAACTTTCATTGTGATCCACGACTGAGCTAACTTCAGAACTCGCAGCTACAAAATACACAAATCGAAGAATAATGAAAACACAATAATATTTAGAATACTCACAAGACGGAGTCCTCGCAGCACCGACAGCCCATCCACCAACTCAAAAATGAGGTCGAGCAAACTGGCAGAAACTATAATTAAATCGAATATGTTCCAGCCGCAATAAAAAAAGTCTTTGCTAAGCGCCATGATTTTCAAACAACACTCAAATGTAAAAATGGAAGTAAAAACCTGAAACAAAGGGGAACACGTTAATTGCTGTAATTAATAATCCCCGTTGCAGAGGATTATGTGGGCGGCAGTTTGGAGCATATGAGGAGAAATCGATTGTTCTCTTTCTCGCTCTAAAACAAATGCGTCTCTTTTATTTTCCATTGTAGAGAAGGTACAATATAATAATTTGAAGGCACTACCTGTGTTAATAAAATATGTAAAAATGAGGAGTACGCCAACAGCAACAATACAAGGTGGTCCGTAATGAATGGGTCAAAATAATAGGATGTAGTTCATTAGTTTGATTTTATAGTTCAAATTTGTTCCATAATTTACACATCTTTTCAACAATTGCGTAAATCTTTCCCATAAGGTCCTAGCAAGTAAAACTCTAAGGGAATGAGGTCGGGGCTACGAGCTAGCCAAGGATATTCGCTCTATCTCTGTCCACTTTTGTTGGATTATCGTGTTAAAAAGTGTAAGGAATTTTAAAAATTGTAGTTTTATTTGCTCCTATTGCGACTCGCAAGTTTTTGGTACTTATTTGAGGATTTTCCTTTACGCTACACGTATCAGGATTTCTTCTTGCTTGACAGTTCCCATTTTTGTTTCGTTTCGTTTAAAACGAAATTCACCTATTGCACCTAGTCAAAGAAAAAGTCTGAAAAATGTTATAATTTAGCTGCCTTTGATTTGAATACAAATCAAAATGTCTTCTGGCTGATGGGAAACAAGTACTTATACCTGTTTCCTTAAAAAATAATCAGTCTCTCATTATTTATTCAAAACTCAGATGGGGTTTTGCTTAAAAAAGATAACTATGCAACAATGCATAACTATTTCTACGAGATATCTAGGAATCAAGATCAGATTCGGATTTTTCACTATTAGTCCATGAAAGACATAAATAGACGGAATAAGAGAACTTTTTTATACTGAGATTTTTTTTTATAGAAAAGTGTAGATTTTGAAGTCAGAAAACATGATGTCACACGATGCAACCAACAGCAATATACAGCGTTTTGAGATATAGACATATACAGGGTGCGGCATTAGTATGTCGAAGTAAGATATCTCCGATATTACAGAAGATATTAAAAAAAGTTATTTACAAAAATTGTAGCCAACTTAAAACTGCACATTCCAAAATTATTTTTGTATATACAGGGCGTTACGTATTACCAGGGTGAACCAAACATTATTTTTTAAATGGGACACCCTATATATTATTACAAATTTAGATTAAGCTCATCTCTCCCATGCTTCCAATATAGGGTTTAATTATGTTATATAGGGCATTTCAAAAGTTATGGTCAATTGTATACGAGAATAATTCCCATTTTAGCGTCCTGTTCACCCTAGACAGAACAACTTAACAATAATTTTTTACAGGCATAACTTTTTGATATTGGTACAGTTTTACGAGAAAGTGCTATTTTCTTTATTATTGCAACAGTTGAATTTTTTAAAAACTCGCTTTTTGTTATTAAATAGTTCCAAATTCAAATTAAACTGTGACACTCTGTATCCTATTATTTTGATGTATATCTACAATCGACAGTTACTCTAGGACCCTTTTGTTACGGACCACCATGTATATTAGAGTTTCTAATTATTCTGTAGAATATAAGATTAAGTCTTCCTAACATGTTAGTCAGAGGCTACACGTGTATTTTTATGTTATACCTTTTAAGTAATAATATTCGTTAATTTTCTTATTTCTTGAAAACAATGAATCAAAGAAATGTTAGAGAAACGTCACTTCGTCACGTTCCCAATGTTCCATGCGATGTTTTACCTCTACTCTTGCAACTACTTTAACATAGTTCAATGCGACGTCTCAACAAGTGTTACAAGCAATTGATCGCCCTTTGCAACTTTAAAATTGAAAACTTTCGGCACATAAATCGACTTTTCCAGTAGACGCTGCCACGCAGGAGATTTATAAGTGGTTTTATTCTGGTCGTTGCCAATAACTTATGCCAATAATGAATTCAGTTGGTTTTTTTTTCTGGACGTGTTCGGAAAATATGGCTGAAGAAATGCAAGACGGCTTTTGTGTAATTAAAGAAAATTAAGTTTCTGCTGTCGTTTTAGGAATACGGTTCCTTGTTACATATGTACAGTGTGTATTTTAAATGTGTACAATTTAGGATGCTTCGTTTGAAATGTACACTTGTATTTTTTCGCTCCAATATTGTTCTAAACATCGGAAAAAAAATTCTCACCAAACTTCAGCTCTTAATTTTAATTTTAAGTACTCGCTATCTGATTTTAAAATTTTCCTGTTGATTTAACAAACAAATCCACGTTTTTTTTTATTTTCTATACCTTAGCTTCGTCTCACGTTATTTTATTGTACATAGGCGATAATTAGAGGGGAATATTTGTCCTCTGAAAGTGCCCATACTTGAACGAAGCAACTTAGTATAGAGGTAAAGGGTAGTTTAGTTAAATCTGCTTATTTTGATTGCAGAATATTGTGGCAGCTCCATGTACACGAAATATAAGTACACCCTGTATTTAAAGACACGTAGTTTTGCAGAAGAACAGAAGCAGTTGCAAGTTAGAATTGATTTTTTTTTTAAATTGTAATAACTCTGCAAATACTCACTTTATTGCCTACGTCTAATGCCCTGAGCACGGATTCGCTCATTCCGTGATGCTCCATCGCCAGGAACATCGTGTTGAGAACGATACATACTGTGATGGCGAGCTCGAAAAGGGGGTCTCGCACTATTTGGTATAGTCCCTGCTGGAACTGCAGCCAGCCCTCGTAGTCCATGCAACATTGCTCGCAGCACGAACAATTTCGATCCGGTATCTGGTTGTCTGGAAACAAATACATTTATTTTATTTATTTTTTTAAATAAGCTACCTTGAAATACAATTCTGATTATTGTTATTATTAGACACGTTTGACGTCCTGAAACACTAAACTTAATATTACAAACACTAGTGTTAAACAAATCAATAAGTGACTAAAATTCTGTTTGAATTATAAAAGGCCATTCACAACATTTCCAAAAAAAATTGGGAATAGATTAGTCATGAAAAATGGAGTCAATATCGTAAAAAATTTTTTGTAAAATCCTTATCATTTCCGAGAAAAAAATTATTGAAGTTGTACTATTTTCAACCTTTACATCGTTGGGCTACTGTAGTCTCTAGCGTCTTTCACTCATGTGGCCCCAGGCGATTATGAATACTGAAATCCGATTTTAGTATTATCGTCGTTGCGATAGTGTTTATATTAGTTTTTCAAGTATGAAAAAATTTTTTATTATTAATACTATGTCCACAATCAGTCGACAACAGCCGTATGCATAATCTAAAATATCATTAATGAACGTACTGAATAACAGCGGGCCAAAAACTGGTCCCGGAGGTACACCAGAAGTAACAGCAGTTTCAGTTGATGTTCAATGAAATATTTTTCACTTTTCTTGAAAATAGGCAAATCTTGGTTTTAATCCAAATATAAGGAAAGGTTGATGTTTGAAGTGCCACATTGAAAATAGTTAGTTGTAGTAGTATTTCACGAATTTTTTGAAAAAGAAAACCGAATCCCATAAGGACTAGTTGTTAGTTTAGAAAAAGAAAATATTCCTGTGAATATCCATCTACGCAATTCCTAATTTCAGTATAATTTTCAGTCAACGACCAGAAAAACGGAAGAGGAAGCACCATCTGTTGTTTTTTGGGGGCTTCAAACGCGTTCTAGAATCTTTCTCCGTCAATTAAAGTAATACGCGACGCAGGACGGCAACTTCGACGTTTATTTTCCTTTTTTTTTTAGTGGATACACGGCGTACTATATAGCTCTGTTGTCGCAGAGGAACCAATTAAAAGGAAAGGTTCGATAGAACCGCACGCTGCCGCTGCAATAAAACGGTAAGAGATAAAAAATTCAGGCCGCTCGCCCCTAAAAACAGCTGAACGTAAACATATTGGTGGTCTCTGCGGAGAATCGGGCGGAGTGGGCTGCGGGCTAATAAAAAGTGCAACAGACTGTCGGTAGGCGAGCTTTTCTTGCAGGAGCCAGCCAAGCATAAAAATGTATAAAACGTATAAAGTGTTTGTTCTGATTTACAAGCTGGGGGAGGCCCATTCGTATGTGGAGCGAGGTAAGATTTTGCAATTGGGCGCGTCGCGAGAATGTAAATTTTAATGACTTCGTTTTAGTTTTATTCACATCTTATTGCTTTGTCTAAGAAATACAAGTACCGAATTACAATTACAATAAAAACGAAATATAAAACACGATAAGTAATATAATTTAAAAAGGTACTCAAGTCTACACCACGACCAAATTGCAAGATTTTCAAGTACATAAGTTTTTCTAATAACCATTAATCTCATGTGGAACAGAGTGGAAACTTGAAATTTTTAAGAAGCTAAAAAAAATCGTTAACTTCCATATAAAAAGCTATAAAAATTATATTCTACATAACTAATTTTTTTTGTGACATTGTGTAATCAAGATAAAAAGCTATAAAAATTATATTCTACAAGTGACCAAGATAGATCGACCGCCAAAAATGTGCACCAAATTTGGAATTGATATATCAATTGGTTTAAAACATATTAAAACAAAAAACGTTTTTAAGAAGTCATTTTTAAGTTGATATATGTTCGCAGGAGTTGATGCATTTGAACCCTTTGTAATAATTTTAATCAATGAGCACTTTGGAAGAAGTTTAGTAGTCGAATTAAGGGTCACTCTGTATAAAAATAAAATAAAAGAGATAGTACAAAGCAAAGCGAAACGTTGCATAGATTTTTGAATATGTACAATGTACGATTTGTTTTTAAGGGCCCCATATTCTTTAAATAATGTTTTCCGCAAAGACAAATAATTTCAAACATTTAATAACTGGATAATCTAAAGCTTATCAAATAATAGAAATGTTATGTCATGCCCCTGAGTATTTTCAAAGACGCCGCAGTAAAACGAATAAACAGGTGCAAGAAACGATCAAACATCAAGGTTTTATATATAACTCCACATGTAAATATTCTTATAACATTTACTTGCTTAGTCCTACATATAAAATTGTTTACTTTTATTTATAAGTACGTGAAAATAATTCTTAAAATGTGGGGTTAGGATAACAGCAAAGGCATGTTTTACAAACGCCTTTTTTTACTTATTATTTTATTTGAGTAAATTTAAATGGTAACAATAAATAAACAAAACATCAAGGATTTTATTTTTGTGCTTACTTTTGTTCTACATGTTTTACTTTTCAAGATTTCAGTACCTAAAAATACCAGAAATTTCACTATTTCTCGGCCAGGAATATGTCCACCTTAAAAACAATGTATTACCTAATAGTCTATTTACTATAGTGGGAGCAGATAAAAGTTATTTTACATGCCTTTTTGCTTGCTTTTATTCTTTTTCTTTCTCTAAGTTTAATAAAAAAAGTGATGCTAACATTGGAACAAACAACTTGAATGACAAATAATTGGGGACTTACTTATAACCACGATGTGGGAGAGGTAATCCGGTTGTAGAGTGTACAGCTGCTTTTTCTTTTTGCAGGTGCCCACGCCGTTGCACTTGATAACCTTGATTTCCTTGGGACTAACCGCCACTGTGACAGGTGTCACTTCTATCCGCTGCAAAAAAAACTAAGCTAAGTAGGCTACAAAAAGTTGAGGGACTTAAATGTAATGAATTCTTTAGCGACATCCAGTTGGTCTCATACCTGGGCAACCAAACTAGATTTATTGTTTATACTAATTCAGTTTGATGCAACAGTAGTTTCTTATTTGTCTTTATCATCAGAAATAAGTATATAAACAAAGAGATGAGACTTAAAAAGCTTGTTTCCACCTCTAGGAACAACGTTCAGGGGAGGCACGATGTTTCTGAGGAAGAAGACAAAATAAAACAAATTAGAGTTAGTTAATAGAATTTAAAATTCATTTGATAAACTGACCCTTGGTGATTCTAAATCACAGTTAGACTATAGTACGATCGTATACGATGCAAAGTAGAGCAAAAAATTGTCGGTCTTTTATCAAAGGAAAATCGTGTCATCATTTTTAGGAGGCGTAAGATGAACCGTTTCAAATTTAAAATGAAATTGAATGTAAAATCTGAAATACCGCCGCATACGCACTGTGTCCTGGTACTAGCTGTAGTCGGCCAGGTGCATCGAGTGTACGAAGTGGTCGGTTATACGTCAAATACTAACCTGGCGAGCTTGATCGTAGAGCAGGGAACAATAAACAGTGGCGCGTACAGAGGTGAAATGTAGTACATATGTGGAATTTAAATAACGAATTGGATTTATAATAAATTACATTTAAAACAAATAGTTTATGAGAATAAAGGGATTTTTGTAGGAACAGGGTTCCAGACGTGAACTGATCTCTTCATCGCACCCCATTACGATTCTTTTTTTTATAAGGAGAACGAAGTTTCAAAGCAAAAACCTTGTATAACAGATATACTATAAATATTTACAGAATGAAAACAAAATATAAATCCTATGATATGATTCTATCAAATGAAAACACTAACAACAATTCTCTACCAATCTCAACAAAATAAGTTATTTTTCTATCAAACAAGAAATGTTAACAAATTATAAACAAAATATAAATTCTATGATTTATGTACTGTACGCCAAACTGCATTTTTCTCATCTTCATTTAATATTAATTTCTTCTTTGCACCCCCTTTTTTAGGTTTCTTAACGTCTCCTTCAATTTTCTTCTCTCTTAAAATTTTGAAAACAGATAATTCGCTTACTCCAGTATATCCAGAACACATTTCCACCAAACCAGTCTTCAGTTTCATGGGATGATCCTTTTCTAAAGGGTTATAGACATTTAATATTATCATTTTTTCTCTGTAACTTAATATAGATTTTTTTGTACCCACAGCAGTACATCCGGCTCGCGAACATCCAGGCACCGCCTCCATTTATCCATATAACGACAACAGAGCAATAATAATACAAAAAACTTCACTTCACTAGCACAGAAAATATAATAGCATTCACGATTCACAAACAACAGCCCGAAACACACACACAGCACACAAATAAAACACTAAAAACACTTTTGTTACGGAGCACAAGAAATATGATTTCACTCACATATTCTCAAATAATAGCGCGAAACACACATATAGCCCGAAAGAAATATAATTGCACTTATAACAGTTATAACCTCACAAATATCGCGAGCGAGAAACACGCAGCACCAATACAACCGAAACGAAACTGACCACGCCAGGCCGGCACGCGTGCCGCCGCAAAAAACACAAGATACAAGTCATATGAGGGATAATGAAGGGAGTAATAAATGTATTGTTGTCCTGCCGCCCAATGTGCGAAGGAGATGCCTTTGTTTTTCATTTTGTCCTTCATAAATATATAACTGTTAATCCATAATGCATAAAGAAATTATTCAATTTCCAAAACCCCCTATAAAATGTGTTGCACTGATTCCCTTGACAGGCAATGATTTATTACTTTGCATCGAATACGATCGCACTATAGGCGGTATCTGTTTTGGTTTGGGTGAATCGTATATCCATGGGCGTAGCTACAATTTTTTCTTGGGGTGGGCTAGGGCTGTAAGCTCTATGGAGGCGTTTAAAAAAAAGAGCCCTCGCTCGCAATCAGGCAAACAAGATATCAAATTTGAACACGTTTTGATTTTGATTCTAAAAAAAAGACCGCGATGTTCTTTTTTTTAGGGTGGGCACCGGGTTCTCTGGGGTGGGCCGTGCACACCCCTGCCCCCCACTAGCTACGCCCATGCGTATATCTACCGAGATTTTTGGCTTTTTGGCTTTCAAGTATCACTAGAAATGAAAATTTTTCTATGTGAACAAAAAAAAACGTGGACTTAACTTTTGGCGGCACAATATGTTAAAAAAATTCGAGAAATGTCATATTTTTCTTCCTATTTAAGTATGTATCTATTCAAGAGTTGAATTTAGGCGAAAATGGAAGAGGAAAAAAATGTTTGTATTTGATTTTTTTACAAGGACCTACATACTTGGTTCAAGAAAACTTCATGTTATGTAGAATCATCACACCAAATTTTATCAAAATCGGTTCTATAGATTTTGCATAATAATTTTGAAATCCAGATTTTGAAATAAAAATTGCAAATTTTCAAAATTTTGCACAGAAAAAACCAAGGTACGTAGATACTTGAAAATTTAATCACATATAGAAGGGCTCTCAAGCTTTCAAACGTTTTTTGAAAAATTCGAATCCGTCAATTAGGAGAGCTCTGACGCTTGTTTAAACATTGGTTGAATTTTTGTACGTATAAACAATTAGAATAACTTTGTGAATATTCAATGAAATCAAATTTTTAAAGCAGGTTTTAAAAGTTATTGGAAAGATGCTTCTTTAAAAAAAAAACAGATCGATTGGTCAATTAGTTACGTAGTTATAGCCGATCAAAGTTAACCGTCATTTACACTAAATATACTGGGACATCCGGGCTAATTTTTCGAAAAATACCTTTGGTAATCCGAGTACTTACTAGGTGTAAGTTTGCAATACTTTTCTTCATTGACAACCTACTTTAAAAAGTGTTTAAAGTTATTTATGCAAGCGAGAAATTAAAGAAAATCGTACGGGTGGAGGTGGTGGGGGAAGCAGAGAGCACGGGTGCTTCGGCTCGCTCGAAATTGAATACGAGTTCAAAACCGCGACGCGCTTAATAATTTTTAATATCTCAGCCTCTAGAGGTCCGATTTTGATGATTTTTTTTAAATCGATGTCTCGCGATTAAAAAACAATTAGCGTATGTTCAAATGCCTATCGTTAATAATTATTGGTCTTTCAACAGTCCGATAATTATTTATCTTTAAACTTCCTTTAATTATCAACTGTTTATCAAAGATCAAGATTTATTTAAATATTCTAAAATTGTTTAAACAACAATTATTTTCAAAATATGTCGAAAATTAGTAATATAATTAGTTAATTTCTCATTTTAAACAATAAATAATATTTGAATTATACTTTAATCACAAAAGAAATGATGATAACTAATCGACCAATTGATCTGTTTTTTTTAAAGAAGCGTCTTTTCAAGAACTTTTAAAAACTATTTAAAAAAATTTAATTTGGTTGAATATTAACAAAGTTATTCCAATTGTTTACAGTACAAAAAATTCGACCAATGTTTAAACAAGCGCCAGAGTCCTCCTAATTGAGGTATTCGAATTTTTCAAAAAGCGTTTGAAAGCTTGAGAGCCCTTCTATATGTGATTAAATTTTCAAGTAACTACGGGCCTTGGTCTTTGCTGTGCAAAATTTTGAAAATTTGCAAATTTTTTCTCAAAATCTGGATTGCAAAATTATTATGCAAAATCCATAGAACCGATTTTGATGAAATTTGGTGTGATGATTCTACATAACATGAAGTTTTCTTGAGCCAAGTTTGAAGGTCCTATACCCAATTTAAAGACCCCAAAAAATTCCCTAAAAGTAATGTTTTTTAATCCCATTTTTGGCGATTTCTTCGATTTTTACAATAATAATAATCATGATTCATTCGATTTGTAACTAGTCGTATTTTGTAAAAAAATTAATTACACACATTTTTTCCTTTTCCATTTTCGCCTAAAATCAACTCTTGAATAGATACATAATTAAATAGGAAGAACAATATGACATTTTTCGAATTTTTTGAACATATTTTGCCGTCAAAAGTTAAGCCCACGTTTTTTTTATGCGCATAGAAAAAAAATCATTTCTAGTGATATTTGAAAGCCAAAAAGCCAAAAATCTCCGTGGATATACAATTCACCCAAACATTGACTTTCTGAAACAGATACCGTGTGGACTAATTATAATTCTAGTTCAAATCAGTATGGTAATTGCGGATAACATTTGTTTTGCACTCTTTCTTAATCTACTTCTTCAGAACATGGCGCCCATATTTTCTGTTGCTCGTTTAGATTTTAATTCTATTTGAATCAAAATAATAATTGTACCGGATGCTTCACATGAAATTCTCGACCGGCAAGTTGACATCCAGAAACACATACTGATCCCTCAGTTCACAGATCAATGTCCACTGAATACGAAGCGTACCTACGCCAGAAATGTATGCATCGAAGCACTTATTCAAATGAAATATCAGTTGCCGCGGATCGGAATCGCAATCAATTTCCCCCAAGTAATTTCAAACAAGCCGTTTCCTTCTATCTTTTGGCGGAGGCGCCGGGCGAGCGAGGGGCCCGCGCTGTTTGTCGGTGTTTACGCGCCGAATATTTACTATACATGTTTCACGGCTTGTTTTGTGTGCGAAATTAATTACGTTTTGATGTTTGCTTCCGTAACATTCGTACTTGGATGCTTATCGGATGCTTTATGAGAAGGAACGAACTTGAAATGAGGCGGGAGAGAGGGTTCGGTAGCTTGTATCGAAACGGATGCCGGAATGTTAAACAACGGCTCACAAAAATAGGAGTCAGAGGTAAATGAAAGCGAAATATGCTCACCTTTACCCTTGGTAAAGTACGTTCATAGATTTAAGAGAACGAACAATTTACGAGTAAAGTATTTGTAAAGGGATAATGAACAGGTGAGGTTCTTGCAAACCCAGACATTTTAATACTTCGTAGGAACTGAGAAGATAGTTTTGGTTATAAACGCAGGAGGGGGTACTGCTATAGTACAAAAAGTCGAAAAAAGACACTTATTTCGAGAGCTAAAAGACTATAAAATATGTATATATAGAACTATCATATGTACACTATAATCTGACAACTTATTGTGAGTTTATTATTGAAATTACAAAAAAGTTTTTAATACAAAAGTTTTAGCTTTTTTTATGAATTTTTCTAATACAGTATTAGGAAAAACAATTGAATAATGCAAATCACTGAATTAAAGAAAACTGTTTTTTTAATGCAACACCCTATACAGGGTGTTAAAAAAAGAGTGTAAAATATTTAAGGAGGTAATAGTATGAACCAAAATAAGCAGAAAAGTCTACAATAAACATGGGTCCGCAAAGTAACGGTTGCGGAGATATGGAATGTTTTATGTTTTTTAGCCCCTTTTTTATTTTGCAAAAACGTTGTGTATTTTCTTATAATAGTTGGTTGTTGATGTTTAGTGAAATAAACAGTACGTATTTGACAGTTGTTCTCAGTGCACAAATTTTCTTTCGCTATGGCTGGTTACTCTAACGCAGAATTAACAGACATGCATTTCATGTATGGTCGTGCTAATGGGAACGCCACCGAAGCGCGACGTCTTTATGTTGACGCTTATCCAAATCGCCAGATTCCTTCACAACGCATGTTTGGAAGAATTCACCAAAGATTGCGTGATACCGGTTCCTTGAGCAAACAGTGCCATTTATCCGGAAGACCAAGGTCGGTATCCACTCCTAGAGCAGAAGAAGAAATTCTAGCACTGGTAGAGCAGAATCCAGGTACGAGTGTGCGGAGAATATCAGCCGAGGTAGGAATTAGTGGTCCTCTTGTTTGGAGAATCCTTCACG
Source organism: Anoplophora glabripennis (assembly GCF_000390285.2). Taxonomy (NCBI): domain Eukaryota; kingdom Metazoa; phylum Arthropoda; class Insecta; order Coleoptera; family Cerambycidae; genus Anoplophora; species Anoplophora glabripennis. The sequence goes on along the minus strand of NW_019416534.1, from coordinate 365,666 downwards.
AGCAACTGCTTTATCCATACCATGTGCAACGAGTACAGGCCTTAAATCCAATAAATGATCATCAAGCACGTTTGGTTTTTTGCCGCTGGTTTCTACGTCATGATGCTGAAGACCCTCGTTTTCTTGCAAACATTCTTTTTACTGATGAGGCCGGGTTCACAAGAAATGGAGTGTTTAATTTTCACAATACGCATATTTGGGCCGACGAAAATCCTCATGCTCTAATAGAATCTGGACATCAGGCACGTTTTTCATTAAACATTTGGATGGGTATTGTAGGTGACAGGTTTCTAGGTCCTGTTGTTTTACCAAACCGATTAACAGGCGCTGCTTACCTCAACTTTCTGCAGAACACACTGTATGAGTTTTTGGAAGACATTCCTTTGAATCAGAGGCAACAAATGTGGTTCCAGCATGATGGTGCTCCAGCTCATTTTTCCATGGCCGTTAGAGAGCATTTACACCAAACTTTTCCACATAGATGGGTAGGAAGGGCCGGACCTGTTTTATGGCCTCCAAGATCGCCTGATCTGAACCCTCTAGATTTCTTTGTTTGGGGATATTTGAAGACATTAGTGTATGGTACTCCTGTAAATAGCCTGGAAGAGCTGCAGCTACGGATTAATCAAAAGTGTCAAGAAATCCAAACCAAGGAGAGCGTTTTCGAAAGAGTTCGAATATCGTTGAGACGAAGATGTCGTGCCTGCTTGGAAATGGACGGAGGGCACTTTGAACATCTTCTGTAACTTTGTTTTTTGTTTGTTAAAAGCTTCCTTTGTCGGTTTATTCCTAATAAAATAAAATGTTTAAAAAATATTTTTGAAAAAATAGGAGGCAAATTTATGTCTGACGGATCGCAGTGGCTATGGACGAGGCACGCGGAACAAACAAATGACTTTGACAGAAGTTTATTTATCATCATTAATTTGTTTCTTATAACAAACTATTTTAACAAAGAAATAATGTTTAGTGAGAACGAAAAATTTGAAGTTATCCGTTTATTTTACAAGAATAACAATAATGTGAATGCGATCCGTTAGACATAAATTTTCCTCCTGTTTTTTCAAAAATAGTTTCAAACTGAAATATGTCGAAAAGTGACATATTATATATTTTTGAAAAGAGAAAAATTTAACGAAGCTAAGTATGCACTAATATAGGCATAGGAAATATCGTTTAATTTTCTTTTTAATTTAGTGATTTCCGTTATTCAATTGTTTTTTCTAATACTGTATTATAAAAATTCATAAAAAAGCTAAAACATTTGTATTATAGACTTTTTTTGTGATTTCAATAATAAACTCACAATAAGTTGTCAGATTATTGTGACTAACCCTGCACAACTATTTATTGAACGTAAGAATATTTTTGTTTTATTAACTGTGTACTGTAGTAATCTGTAAAATAAACTTAGTTTTTTAATTTTAGACAGGATTCATCCAATATTTCTCTTAAATCTATGAATGAACTTTACTGATGAATAATATTTGCTACCCACTTGGTTTATTATATTTTCTATACCGTTTTTAATTTTGTTGTTTTAAAATTTTAATAAAAGGCACAAGCATTCAATTTCCTTGGAAATTATAATTAATTTTGATAAACAACGAACAATATCAATTGTTTCGGTTATATTAGCGATCAAGCGAAGTTATTTTCGAGAAAAGGCCCAATCAATGTAAATTCTTGCATGCATTCTTTCTCAAGTATTTTGCTGGCTTTTCCTCGCCTAAAATATACTTCTGAATTTTCATAAATCTCCTCTAAAGCCGTCTGTCATCCCGAGATTTTTAGTAAGCAGAGAAAATGTAGCGCTAACTCGCCGTGTTCGTGGATTCCCTGAACTTTTCTGAAACTTGGCGAAAAGTTTAAGGCTTCAAAACGTTCTCAGAATCGCGGGAATAGTCGGTTTGTCGAATTAGACTGTTAGTCTTGTACAGGGCCTCCTAGAAATAGGTCAAAAATTTTACCTAAATAAAAATTAAACTAATAAATAAGTCTTACCCTTAGCGTAGGGGGAACATGGGATGTTACTTCTTCAGACGTGGCATCGCCCTCTGGTTCATGATCGTCCACCACCCCGGAATCATCCAGGGAGGATTCCCTGTTGTTCCCTTCGCCGCTGTTGCTACTGGCCTGCCTGCTTTGCAGACCCAGTCGGTTTGGACCTAGAACAAAGTTTGAAATATAATTTCATTCATAGTTACTGATATAGGATGTGAGCAATAACATTCAGCCTTAAGTGAATCATAATTTGCTTCCGACGCAACATGTTGTTGTCGAGAAATTCCGCCGTCACTCCCACTTTCATTCAATTCAGCCGCATAACCTGAATTTACGACGTATTCCAAGAAACAAATGCGCTATCATCTTTCATAATTTACGCTTTCACAGGGAACGTTAACGATATTCAGCATTTAGCGGCAAACTTCGAGCTATTTGTATTAAGCAGGTATAGTTAACACTCTCAGTTTGGTTGGATTAACTAGTCGGTCGCACTTCATCCTTCTGGTGTCGGGATAAATGCCAGTTAACAGGCGAATTAACGATGCCCTTCAAGCAAGTCGACAGGTCTCCGGCTAAGTTTGTCTCTAAAGGACACTCGATTTGAATAACTCTCAGCGTTGTTGAGTTAGATCAATCCAGATGACAAAGTCTCTTATAATGAAGTATTATGAACCAAAAGTGATTTAAATGAAGGACAGGTGGATGTAAAGAGACCAAAATATTTTTATATTCCGCGAATTACCACAGTTGTACTGAAAAAATCAAAAGAAACTTCTGAAATAAATAATTTACTTGCTTTGGACTCATTCAGGTCCTTTATTGAGTAGTAGTAACTTACCCAGGGTGTTGTGGGGGTAAAGGGTGTCCGGCCTTCTCGGATCCGAGAGCTGGATGTGCTTCGGAGGCGGTAGAGGTAGCGGCAATGCCTGAGGTCTGGGGGACCCCTGACTGTTTTGGCTCTGCTGACTGTGCTGACTCTGCTGACTGTGCTGACTCTGCTGGCTATGCTGGCTGTGTTGGCTATGTCTGGGGCTAGGGCTGCGACTTGGTGTCACTGATCTGCAACAGTGAACGTTAGATACAGGGCGTTGCATTAGGAAAGGAGCATAGCTTATGAGGGATTTTCGAGATCAGAAGAGGGAGAGCTCAACATGCTTTGACTACTTTGACAACCTGCAGAGTAAAAAGGAAAACTATTTTATAGACTAAATCAAAGATATATTGACCTTAATTGTTTTACTAATCTTTCCAACGAATTGTATATTTATGGAATACAAGTCACTGGGTACTAGGTTTTCACTTGCTTGTGGCTTTTATTGGATTAACTAGGTTAATAAATCAGTATTCGAAAAACGTGGATGTAAGCAAAAGTAAAAACTAAGTTTGCAAAATAACAAACAACTCAGTTATCGAAGAACCAGCGTGTAGCCTGCCATTACATTAGGAGTTGTAATTTACTTGAAAGTAGAACTTAGACATCCTATCGTACTTTCTACGGATATCTCTAAGCTGATTTTGTTCCTGTTATTTACCAATGCACTAGTAGTTCCTTTTGCCAAGATTCTTTGTTTTTCTAGAGAAATACTGAATTACCTTGCACAAAACGACCACAATTTTATGCTAGATTTGCAAATTGTATATCATGAATCCATGAAATGAATTTGCTTGACTGAAATTAATATCAGTGTAAAAGATACATTAAATAGTCCAGTCGGTATCTGTTTCGGAGTGGATGTTTTATATAATACCGCTAATTTTTGTTGTAAATAGTTCTAAATATTATGCAAATGAATTGCGATATGCGCCTGCTGAAAAAGTTGTGCATAATTGTTAGCACAAAAAAATGTAAAAAAGGCAAATTTTTCTCTTTTTTCATATATAACTCGAAGAATATTGACATTAGAGAAAATAGTCAAAGGAAAAAAGTTTCGCTTTGAGATTCTCTTCAAAATAAAAGTGGCCCGAAAAAACTTCGTGAAAAAAGATGTTTTTTTCATGAATTTATTTCGGACCTTGACTAGAGCAGCCATATAAAAAGTATGGTTTTAAGTACTTCATGATATGGTAGTATTGCAGAAATTTTTTCATCGAAATCGACCGGATAGATTTCGTACAATTTAATTGTTAATTAAGAAAATACAGAATTATACTTATTTTTCAATTCTCTCTCACGGTAAAACCAATGATTATTTTGAGCTCCCAACTTTTATGCATACCCTTTGGAGTCTCAACTATCACTCCCCATATAAACATTTTCGATTTCTAATTGTTGGTAAAATGGATACATTTACCAACAATTAGAATGTTTTTAAAATTTCTTCGAAACAATACTTATAAACATTTAGAGCTGGAGCCACCATATTTGCGTATTCTGCAAATGTAATTATAGGATCAAATAGAGGAATGATTGACGAACAAAATCCACTTTTGATCTTGTGGATACGATGAATCGTCATCGAGATATGGAAGCTCAAAGTTGAAATGAGTTTACGGCAAAACAACGTACTGTACAATAACAATCAAAAGTATTTTAACTGCTCTGATGCAAAAAAGAATGATACATTTCACAGAAATCGAATAGAGTCAAATAGTGAGGAGTGGGGGGACTATGCCAGCCACTATGTTAGCATCTACAACAGATAACGAATCTAGTCGCTATTATTTTGCTGTAAAACTACCTTGACAGTAGTTTGTGTTCGTTACTTATTGAGATTTCAATTGCTGCAGGAGCATATTCGTGATATAAAGGTAAATATGACTTTATAATGCAAGAAAATGTTATTATATTTTTCTACTCTCTATAAGTAGTAAATTTCTTTTTATTTTAACAAGTCTATTTTAATTTTTGTGAAATATCAATAAAAGTTTTCGTAGCTGGATTTTCTATACATTATACCGTATATTATCTACTTTATTGTTCTTTATTTTGCATATAAATTTAAATTGAAAGATTTTTTTGAATCGACATTGTAAAATTTTGAAGTTGAAATGGAAATTGATAGTTGAGACTCCAAAGGGTATGTATAAAAATTGGAAACTTAAAATAATCATTGGTTTTACCGTGAGAGAGAATTGAAAAATAACTAATAATTCTGTATTTCCTTAATTAACAATTGAATTGTGCGAAATGTACCCGACCCATTTCGATGAAAAAATTTCTGCAATACTACCATGTCATAAAGTACTACGAACCATATTTTTTATATGGCTGTTCTAAAGTCAAAGTCCGAAATAAAGTGATGAAAAAACATCTTTTTTCACGATTTTTTTTTCGGCCTAAACTGTATTACAGCAACAATAATGCACACACAAATTTCGAACCACTTTTATTTTGAAGAGAATCTCAAAACGAAACTTTGTTCCTTTGACTATTTTCTCTAATGTCGATATTCTCCGAGTTACACATGAAAGAAGGGAGAAAAATGCGCCCTTTTTAATTTTTTCAGGTGGTGCATATCGCAGTTATCATTTTACATAATATTTAGAACTATTTCCAACAAAAATTAGCGTTACTATATGAAACATCCATACAACCTACTTTTAAAGCAGATACCGACTGGACTAAACGCATACAAAGAAATGAACTGTTACAGTTGGCGCACTGGGTATTTTTATATTACCTAATTTTTTTGTGTTTAGTGTGTAATATATTCCGATGTATGTGTAACAGACATTTCAATTTGACAACATGAGACACTGTAAGCTTAATTTAATATATTTAACCCACTTATCCTTTTGTGACGCTACTGAATTCGCACGCAAATGTCGAGCTCAAGTTATAACAGTACCAGATCTAAAACAATGACTCTTACCTTCGACTACTTCTTTTCGGAGACGACTTATTGGAGCTTGAGTCTTTGGTCTCTTGCTTATTGCCATTGTTCTCTGATTTGGTCTGGTTCGTTGAGCTTCTGTTCCGTTTTCTGCGCCTCGTCTTCTTCCGCGTGTAGGACGACAGAAGGACCCCCTTCCTCGCGTCGATTTTCTTGATCTTCTGCTTCGACAGCTTCTTCACGTTCAAGTTGGTGGGGTCGAAACTGAATGTGGAGTCCTCACGGTGGTCCACGAGTTCTTTTTTTCTCTCCTAGAAAAAACACCAGAGACTGTATCGCTACTGCCAGAGAGGCTACCCGATTTGAGTCCACAGGGTTTTTTATTAGTGTATTAAGAGCGATGCGGTGGAATTTGGATCACCGTGTATAGTAGCAGACAGTCAATTATATTCAATTTTCAATTCTGGGCGCGCAAAAAACACATACTGTCTCAATTAACGCCCGTACCCCTTCGTCAGAGTACAATAAAAAGCGTTCCCTGGAGGTCATCCGATAATTAACTTCTGGGGTTTTGTTCATGGAGAGGCGATGGAGTTTTTGCGGCCCATTCCCATACAGACCTGACCTGTTGCAGGCTCTCCGTAATGTTGGAACAATGAGGGATTATGAGAGGTAACAGAGGCTGCACAGATCAATACGTTCCTTCGCCGAGAATATAAAACAGTTCTCAAACATTTCGGCGATGGTTACGTGCGAGAAACTTCTATTCGTGAGAGGAATTCGAATTTCGTGAAGTGGACATTGGTTTTTATGCTGTTTATGCACGTATTAATGAATGCAATTGACGTTACTTTATATTAGGATGTATTAATTTTTCTAATTACCGAGTTTTTTTTGGTTATTTTAATAATGGGCGTTCACGGGGCTTATAGAAGAGAAGATCATTGACGGACAGACAAATTGATGCGGTTATCGTTAACAATTTTTGTCAGCAAGACACATGCTGAGAGGATATTTGTCATTGTAGATGTGTTTCATATTCATTGCATTGACATTACTCTGCCTTATGACCTAAGTTTACTAATAATTGTAGATTTCTTATTAGATAAAGCTAATAAAGAATGTGTCAAACAAATAGTTGCTATTAATAAAATAAAAAGATGGCCAAATAAAATCGCTGCATATTTGAAATTGCCACATCCGAAAGACCATACGAGCCATCTTTTAGACGCTGATATTACCTCCCCCAAAAAACAAGGGGGTTGGAGGTCTATTTTTGTAGTGGAAACGTAGATTGAAGACTATTGAGAATAATATTCAAGTTTCAAATAAAATATCTTCTAAAATCTGGAATAATACTAGTCCAAAGCAATATTATACTAAAATAGTTCAAATGTACACCTACCTCTTGTGTGATCTCTGCTTCTTCTTCGTAACTAAGTGCTACCACAGCCAACATTAGGTTGATAAGGTAAAACGAACCAAAAAACACTACTACAGTAAAAAAAGAGACACTTATGGGTCCGCAAGCTGACAGTACCTGCAAAATAAGACAATCATTACATTTTTCAAACTCACATACATATTTTTAAATATACATCGTCTAATCACTAAGCAAAGGTTATCTTGTAATTTTTTGTTAAAATGTATTTTTAACTCTCAAAGGTCACACTAGTGCTAATTCGCACCACCGTTTTTTTTTGAACAGTTGAGATTTCTCAGGTCGAGGGTTCCTCCAGCATGATTCCTTCCCAATAGCCCAAACAGTCGAGTCGCACAAGAGTTAGTTTCAGCATGGGCGTAGTTAGGGGGAGCAGAGTGTACACGACTCCAGAAATCCCGGTCTCCACCCCAGAAAAAAAGGTCTAATATTACCGTCTATCATAGTGGCATATTGGTAAGTCACTGACTGCGTAACCTTTTTTTTAGAACATTTATATGAATTAGATTTTGTGGAAAATCTCCGGTGCTTGGTGGCTGACTTAATGTAAGTTAAAAAAGCAAAAAATATGTCAAAAATGGTCCTTTTTAGAACAAAATAGGATTTTTTTTTCTTAGAATCACCACAATGAGTTATAAGGAGTGACTTTACAGTCAAATTTAGTAAATGTTTAATTTTAATCAGACAAATCGTTAAATAAAATTTCATCAATATCGGAATTTATAAAATATGTTTTTTCAAATATCAATACTAAAAAATTCCATGAAGGAATAATCGAAATGTAAACTGAAACACTCTGTAGAAAGATAGTATAATGGCTATAAAACATTTAAATTCATACGAATTAGATTTTGTGGAATTAATACTTTTTAGATTTGACCCTATATTGATTATATCATAGGCGTAGCTAAGAGGGAGCAGGGGTGTGTACGGCCCATCCCAGAAAAAATATCTAATATTATCGTCTATCATATCGGCATGTCGGTTGCAGTCGCTGACTTTTTTTTTAGAATTAAATCAAAACGTGTTCAGGTTTTTGAAAATTTATTCGGCAACTTGCTGATTGCGAAAGGTTCCTTTTTTTAGAGGCTTCATAGAGCTTGCACCCGTGGACCCACCCCAAGCAAAAATTCTATCTACGCCCATGGGTTCATGTCTGTTATTGTTGGTCAAACTATAGAGTGAAAAGTCCGATCGGTGCGAAATCGCACTAGTGTGACTTTAGTGCGGGCAAAAGTGTGTCATATAATTTAGAAATAAATTGAATGCCCATAGCAACTTCTACTTCTACGGTAAAATCCACTTACCTCTTTAAAAACAATGTATTAATAGTCTATTTGCTATAGTGGGAACAGGTAAAATACTTTTCAAATGTTTTTTGATGTTGTATGTTCAACATTTTTATCACTTGGGTTATTATTTATGGCCCTGAGGAGGATTTAAAAATTAAATTACTGATATTTAAAACCTTCAATGATTTTTAAACACAAAAGGTATTTGCTTTTACTTTCTTTCAAATAATGACTACGGAACAATTCCACAATGGTGTTCCGAACCTAACCAAATAAATTAACAGTTCCCACAGGCGATAAGCGAAAAGGCGGTTTTAAAAAGGACATCATTGTTTACGACTCTAATCGCGCGGCACGGTCGAGAAAAACAGAACGATAAAAGCCCGGGCGAGGGGAATTAAATAAAACAAACCATATTGTAGACGTTCTCCCAGTAGTCGAGCGTAATGAGCTGGAACGTGGTCAGCATCGACCAGAGGAAATTATCGAAGCTGGTGTATCCGTGGTTGGGGTTGCCTCCGGTGCAGAGGCACGTGTGGGTGAGGGGGCAGTGTCTGGACCCGGTGACGTTGCCGCAGAGGAACGCATCTCCCGTCGCGTTCCGCCTCAGCCAGTTGCTGGGGTCCTGCGTCCAACTGCAACAGTAAAATTGGGTTTACTGGCCAACTCTAAGTGCTCGTAAAGCTGCGAATAGACCAGTTAGTACGTAATTGCGTATTGTGTTAGATGGATATCGGTTGCCGCCCCTAATTCTGTAATAGTTAAATACAGGCACAACAGTACATACAGAATAAATCTCGGTTCCGTGATATATATGGCATTACCAGGTCATTGTTCAATGGTCTAGCTAAAACTAAATGTTTTGTTACTCCTAAAAGGAGATTTCGTATTCTGATGTTTTAGATTTGCACCATCTTCCCTGAATTTCTAACCTAACTTAACGGCGCCCATGGAAGAGGACCATATTTATTGTAGTTTGGTAGTTTATAGTCATAGATGGCTCTGAAAATCACAATCCCAATTGAGCTGGAAATATCCCGTAATGTTTGGTTATGATTTATAGAGGAGAGGTTTTTTTGGCCAAATGGTATTCACTTAAACTCGACCTTTGTTGGGCGTAGTTTGCAAACTACGTGCATGTGTGAAATTTTGGGAACAACGATTTATGTAAGTCAGGTGTCAGAAGTGACATATATAGTACCTACCCGAATACTCGTACCTTCAATAAATTTATAATTTTAAATCGGCAGCTCATGGGAAATTATGTTGCCCGCACCTGAGGGGCAGAGTTTACTACGTCTATTCAGAAACAGAACTTGCTGTACGAGTACACATAACCTTCTACTTCCCTGATCTCTTTAACTTTTCTATTTAATAAGAAACAGCAAAAGATTTTAGAAAATATTTGTAAACAAATGTAGATATTAAAGGGTTTTATTAAAAACTGATTCAAGCTTCATTTGAATTTTCATTCCGTTCTCTTCCTGAATGTTCTTACTCTTGTATAAATGTTTTATATTACGTGTAAAAGAAAAACGCCAACTCAAAAAGCACCCTAAATATACCACGCACTAGAGGAGACTTTGAATAACAAATTTCTTTAAAAAAAATATAACGATGGCACATAGTTAAATTATCTGTAAGCAACCGCTTAGTGTTTCATAAATATAAAGGAATTCAACAATTCACCATCAGGATACATCGTATTGTTGTAAAACACTGTTTTATTTATTAAATTTGCAATAACCCGATACCTCTCTGGTGTAATACAGTGTTTCATCAAACTGAAGCAGCGAGGGATTGCCAATAAGTCCCTGTTATTCCACCGTCTACATTTCTAAAGATGCAAAATCTCCCTAGTGTATTTTCCTTCATCCATGGTAAGGTTTCCGAGGGTATTAACAACACGTTGAGCGTCATCTCAACTAATTACGTACCAATATATTCAAATGTAATCTTCGCAGAACTAGATATACGCTGTGTGTGTTTGTTTTTGGACAGAGGGTGGTAGATTAGTCGAACTGGCTAGACCCGTTGATCCGCGGATTGTGGGGTGCTCGACACACTAAGGGGACTGTTTTGGTGGTCTAAAATTTCCGAAGAAAAATTGAACTTTTATTACAATCCCGGATATAAAGAGCTCTAGTCACTTTGTCTGCCAATATAAATGTTGTTATATATTTAATAAAAATAACTATTTTAATAAACAAATCATCTCCGCTTTTAGAAAAAAATACATATTTTGAGTACGTTCAGGAGGACCAAGAGCGTGATGCGTGAAGTTTTTTACTGAACCCACTTTGAGTTTGCTTTTATTTTGAAATCTGGTTAAAGCTCAAGTTAAAATATACTTTGATTATTGTTTTTTAAGTTATAGAGAACTGATATTTTGTTTCTTCTCGTTGTTTACTTATGAATAATTTGGTGAAATTGATTTTAAGCTCAACTAATTTGAGATTTGAAGCCATCCAGAATACAAAAATTATGTTAAAATGGGTAAATATTTTTATTCGTTGACTTTAATTACAGGAAAATATAATTGGAACTTTGTTACGAGTTTTTTCCAACTTTTTACTTTAGAAAAAGGATTTTTCCCATTTTTTTCATTTTTTTGCCAATTTAATATCTCTAACCTCTACACACTCTACATCCTACGCAATATGATAATTAAACTTACTTACATTTTATTTTATTTATTTTCTATTTCGTATTCCGAAAGAGTTTAAGCGGTATTTAATTTACTTGGTCGTCCAAATTAAAGTGTTAGTAATAACAATTAAGATACACATAAGTAACCAATACTTTCCAACGTTCGATATGCATGGGATATGCCTCTAGAGATGGTTTTAACTTCGGGTATCAACAAAAAATTTTGAGCTGAAGTAAATAAAAAAAACGAAATCGCCATTTTGGGAATCGATTCCCTTTGGTTATAAAGTAATTTGCAACATTTTTATTTCAAAAAGCAAGTAGTGTCAGGGGAAACATATGTTTTGTGCAGGTAAAGTGTCTTTTTCCTATAAAATATTAAAAATTTCACTAGTTTAGAATTAAGATTTATTCCCATATTCCAAATTTTAAATTAACTGGTATAATTTATTTATTTTTTAATTTCTGGATATTCTGTAGATAAAATTTCCTTGTTTGTAAGGAATTAAGAACATTCGAATTTAGAATTCAAATTTATGACTCAGATCATTTTTATAGTTTTGCAATGATTTTTCTAATAAAAATATATCAAAGTAAGCTAATCATTTTAAAATTTGGTATACGAATATAAATATTAATTGTGAATAGCTTTTCCTAATACAATTTTTACAATATCTTATACGAAAATGCCTACATAGAAATAATTATTTCAAAACAATTACTTTTTAGTTAAACTAAATTGGTTTTCAACTCAAATATTTTTTGTTATCGACACCAGTGATCAAGACCACTTGGACACATCCTGCACATATTAAATGTTGGAAATGAATTGGTTCATGTGATTTTTTAACTAGTTACCATAGTGTATTATGTTTTAAAAATAAAATCATCTACTATCTTGTACATGTTAAACAGCTTAAAATAAAAATTTTTAATTCCCAATTTTACGTCTGCTAATACAGTACGTTGTAGTTTTTCCATATTTAATATTAAATTGAGAAAATTAATGAAGGAAATTGACCATGAATGGAAGCGGACCCTGTGCATCTTGTGCACGTGCGTCATGTGTTACAGTATACGGCGTATAAAATGTTTATTGGTGTGATGCACATCCTCAAGTTATACATATAGAGATTTCTGTTCCAGCAAGGGTTTTCAGTGAATGTGTGAGTGTGGTGATTTTGGCGACAGACTATTGATCGAAGGTTTGGAAGCATGTTTATTAACACATAAAAACAACCCCGAACAATGTTTGTGGAGCACAGTGTCTACTGGTAGGTAATTCGTTGATTTGTTTAATTTTTGTGTTACTTTTAAACGAGATTTGAATAATCTTCTAAAATTTACCATCAGTTGCTTAATAAAAGTTGCTCATTTTCATGCCGTCTATCACCCTTTTCAAGGAACGCACCTATTTCGGAAACACCCTGTATTTTATATAGAATTTAAGCTAAAGTGACGCTATTGGTGTATTAATGGTAAAGCAGCTCACAGAGTTAGTTGTTATTCCTGTTGGCCTGCCTCACACGAAGATCTCGAATTTCTCGATTCTCGAAAATATAATAAAATACTTTACTCTGGACTTTTATTTTTCTTCGGTATCTTAAAAAGGGGCCCTTTCTGTCTTATTATTTATAATAAACACTCTAGTTGTCGCATTTTGCTGCACCAGCTAGCTTTTTTTTCTAATACAGCCCCTCTACCGGGCAGTGGACCGAACTTAAAGCTAAAAGCACCTCATTCTAGTCCACCTGAAATATTTATCTAAATGTAGGTACTCTAATAGCCCCAAACTTCCACATCCCGATATACGCCTTTGAATATTTAATTTTCAATTTGCATCGACGCCCAGTAACTGCAGAAAGTAGGAGCACCACTTTTCGAGGAGGAACCGTAAAACGTTATTAGTTTATCCACTTTATAGAGACGTATGTTACTTTAAGTTGATTGAATTTGAGAGTGCGCGTTATATTTTCGCTCCTAGGCGTCGCACGAACGATGGATAGAATGTCTTTCACGACACATCAATATAATCCGCTAGACGTTAAAACGTCGGTGAATGTTACGAAAACGAAGGAAACTTACTTGAACCACGTTTCGTACGATGCGTTGTGGTCGTCCATCTTTAGGACGCATTTATTGCGGAGCTCCCCTTTGTAGACCTGAAGAGCGAATAAGGCGAACACCATCAGGCAGAAGATGGTCAGCGTCATGACCTCGGCCAGTTGCTTGAATGAGTGCAGCAGCGCGTTGATGATGGTCTTCAAACCTGTGACGAAAATGACGCCCATGAAAATAATATATAAGGTGTCGTTTTTGGGATAAATGTGTCAATACAAATATAGGCGAGCGGTTCACCCCTAAAAAAGGCATTAACCGACTAAATTTTTAAAACAACAATCTACAGCATGAAACTTTTTATTTTATAAAGTGTATTTTTGTGATAATTTACATATTTTTTTTTATATTTTTTCGGCGTGGTCAGTCAAAAAAATTACTCGCCGAATGGCTTTGAAAACAGTTTTGTTTTGTAAAATGGACCAAAGTAAGTACTCTTTGTTCTTTGACAAAAATTCGAAAAACGTTTCGTTTTCGAGATATTTACGATTTAATGTGAAAAAAGTGACGAAATCAACTAACTTTCGGATTTTTTTTCTTAAAAACTACTGAACAGATTTTAATTCTAAAAATATCATAATAATCTGCAGATTTTCTACTTTAAGATAGTATATTTTTTTGGCATGGGTCAATAATTTTATTGAAGGTCTAAAAAGTATTTTAAAGAAAATTATGATAACACTTCAAATTTAAATTTTCTTTTTACAATATCTTGGACTAGATTATATTTACAATAAACATTATTATGTTTTTTTTTAATCGATATATGTTAACAGTACAAATGTTCAAAAGATCATTTTGTTTGGTTTTGTAGCCGGAGTAAGGTTTTTGCAAGTAATTAGTAAAATTTAAATATTCGATTTTTGGTTTTATAAATGGCTAAAATTGACTTCAAAGTTATACCAAAACTAAACTAAATAAGCTTTTTAAATCGTAAAATTAACCTAATAATAATAATTGACCTAGCGGTCTCGAAAAATAAAAAAGTTATTGTATAATTTATTGTATAGGATAACTATTTTATTTGTATTTTACAAAAATATTAATTGTAAGATCAATAAAAGTATATTAATTTCATTTTTATTTAATTTTTAAATAAGATTTTCGTTATTTTCGACAAGTTCTTGAGTTCAAATAAGCGTTTCATCACCAATTTCGGATGGACCATTATGACATTCACCTGAGAACGCACAGACTGCACAGCATTCCAGGTTCGATGATAAACAGTTACAATTTTTCGTAGAACATTTTCCACTACATGAATAAAAATATTTTTGAAGCATATCTAAAGGAGTTTTTCCTTCGAAATAATTAAAAATCCAAACAACCATTTTCGATTTTCATTCCATGTGTCAATGGATCTAGAGTTACAATTTCACTATTTGTAGACTGTTTTTTGTTTTAAAAATTTAGTCGGTTACCTTCATTTAGAAGCATCTATTTAGGGGTGAACCGCTCGCCTAATAGAATCGATATCACTAAAATAGTATTAATCAGTATCAACACTGCTTGCATGTGAATCTACTTTTGTCTTGAATTTAGAGTGAGGTTGTTACATTTATTTTTAATCTTCTGCTATTATTTATGATAGCTAGGTTGCCCCAAAAAGGACCCCCTCCCTAAGATAACTATTCAGAATTGAGTATTATCAAAAAAAGTTTTAGATAAAAGTTGTAAGATATCAACCAATACTCTGGTTCGGGTCTTTTTGGGACACCCTGTATGTTGCGAGAATATTACAGCAGAGTTACGAACTGGTGATTAATTTATTACATAGCCGATATTTGTGAGATACTGCGACCACCGATTATGATAACAAATAATATATGAGGCTCAGGATGGATATTATATGGTCAGTAACTGTTTTGTAATCGGATCTCTGGGGTTTTCTACCCATTAAATTTATTAATCTATTATTTAGGATATTAATGTAGTTTGCGCAAACTAATTACAAACTAAATTTACTGTTGCCGAAATGAAATTAAAGTATTCGTACGAACAACACCATCACTCTGATCTTACTCTTTACTGATGTGAAAGGTGTGTGGTGACTAAATCAACATTTTCCTTTGTAAGCGGTTTCAAGTGTGGAACTTTCGGATAAAGATAAGTGAATTTTCCATCTGTTGAATAGACTCTAGCTTTAAAGTAAACGCACGAAGGCGCGTTCTGTTTTAAGTTATGCAAAAGGTGCAAGATATATAGAGATTTAGTTTAATTCACAGAATAGGCTATTGATTGTCATATGGTATGGAACTACAACGTTGATGGGTTTTTATTGCATGAATTTAGAATGAAAAAACCGCGGAGTGCTTTTAAATTAGAGGGTGGAAATTGAAGATAGGGGTGAAAATGCACCCCTTTCAGTTTTTTAATTGTAGCTCGAAAACGAAGCAAAATTTCGTTATAGTTCATAGACAAAATTATTTAGAGAATTGAATTTCCCATCAAAATGGCTTATTAAAATTTAAAAGGAAAATTTCAAGCAAAATAATCGCTAATAAACAATTTGAAAAATAGCGATTTTCTGATTTTTTTTTACTTTCTTGCCTCTAGTTTTTTTTGAGTAGTTTTTTTGAGTTGAAAAAAAATTTTCTTCAAAACAAAATATTGTATTTTTGGATGAAAACTGACTGATATATGGCCGCTCAAACTCAACCAATTTTTCGATTTTCGTCGCGTTTACCCTTATACGTTTTAATTCTCATTTTTTGCAAAAATGGAAGAAAATAAGACATTCGAGGATTTTCATCACGTGACTTGTTCGAAGGGTCATTTTAGATGAAAAAACCGCGGAGTGCTATTAAATTAGAGGGTTGAAATTGAAGATAGGTGTGAAATAACACTTTTGCAGTTTTTTAAATATAGTACGAAATCGAAGCAAAATTTCGGAATAGTTCATAGGAAACATTTTGTAGAGAATTGAATTTCCCATCGAAATGGCTTATTTAAAAAATGTGAAAGGAAAATTTTAAGCAAAAAATCGTTAATAAACAATTTTAAAGAAAGCCAAAAAAAAGATTTTTTAATTTTTTTACTTTTTTAATAAAATACCTAATTTAGTAAAAACTTGAAAATTTATGCACAATAAAGTTTACTAGTAATGTAACGAGCGTTCAAATAAAAACGTGGTCAAGTTGGTTCTGAAAATTTGGACGTAGGGCGTAGCGTATAGCAAATGAACTTAAACGTCAATGTCAAAGCGCTATATCGCCGCTGTCAATTTGAATATTTTCGTTTTAAAAAGCGTTTAAAATGGTGTTTTCTCAAGAACAAAAAGTGTTAATCATAGAGTCCTACTTTAGAAATGGACGCAAGATTGATGGAATATGGAAGTATTCTATTGAGGAATGTTTCATAGAATTTCAAAATCAATTTCCCGGCGTTGTTGAGTACAAAATTTTTCAAAGTGCAGTTCAGCGTTGTGTTAATGTTTTTCGTGAAACGGGCAGTGTAACAAGAAAAGAAGGAAGCGGCCGACCTAAAAAGCGGACTGAAGAATTAAAAGAAAATGTCCAACAAATAATGGAAAATGCGCCAAGAACTTCTGTACGTGTTTTATCACAAATGGTGGGAGTATCAGTCGGTACCTGCCACACAGTGTTAAAAAAAGATTTGCGTTTGTTCTCCTATCGTTTAACTTGTCAGCAAGAACTTCATGAAGTTGATTTTCCGCGACGGGCTGTATTTTATGAATGGTTTTTAAACTACTACGGTGAACTTCATAATATCACCTTTTTTTCTGATGAAGCCTGGTTTCATTTAAGTGGTTACGTAAACTCACAGAATATGAGAATGTGGCCTTCTGAAAAACCAGATAACTTTTTTGTCGAGAGCCCTCTACACGCTCAAAAAATTGGAGTTTGGTGTGCTCTCAATCGAAGTAGGATTTATGAACCTATTTTTTTTTAATGGTACTCTTACTGCGCAAAGGTATAGAGAAGAAATTATCGCTCCTTTTGTTAACCAGCTGGAAGAAAACGAAATTACAAACTTTTACTTTCAACAAGATGGCGCAAGGGCACATACGGCAGGCGAGACGATGAATATGTTGAGGGAAGTTTTCCAAAATCGACTAATAAGTCTCATGAATTTCCACCGAGGTTATGTGATATTACGCCGTGTGATTTCTTTTTGTAGCCTTACCTTAAAAACACTATTTTTGAACTGCCTATTCCTGATTTAAACCATCTGCAGGCTCGACTTATAGACAAGATTCGTGAAATTAACAATACCCCGAGCATCTTAGAAAATGTCTTTAATTCTTTGAAGAACAGGTGTGAAAAGTGCTTGGAACAAGGAGGGGGACACTTTCAGCAGCTGCTTTAATTTATTGTTATAACAAGGAGGGGGACACTTTTGTTATCACGATTATTCTTTAAAATAAAGTTATATAGTCATTAACGTTATTGAAACTGACAGCTGCTATACAGCTCGTTGAGAAATGAGGTTGAGTTGATCGCTATAAGCTACTACCTACGTCCAATGTGTCAGAGCCAACTTCGACCACGTTTTTATTTGAACGCTCGTTATATATAGTGTGTCCACGGATGGAGTTGATAACAGCAGAAACTCTTTTGTTTTTAACTTTATCGAAGAATGTCACTCTTTATAAAAAGTTCTGCCCCTAGAAAAAATGAGACTATCATACAAACATCTTAGATTAGATGAACAGGATGCTCATAAATAAAAAAAACACGAAAATACTCAAGAGAGAAGTACCATTGTTTATTATTTTACCCAACATTTTTATAGAACAAATCTGTTTATAACCTCAAATAATGTCTTAATACAAATTTTAAAATCAAAATTTTAATTTTTGAGATGGGAAGTATCTATACATATAGAGTAAAAGTTAGATATGAAATTTTTATTTTAAAATTTGTATTAGGACATTATTTGAGGTTATAAACAGATTTATTTTATAAAAATGTTGTGTAAAATAATAAATAATTTTACTTCTCTCTTGAGTATTTTCGTGTTTCTTTAATTTATGAGCACCCCGTATATCTAATATAAGATGTTTGTATGACAGTCTCATTTTTTCGATGGTCAAGTCAAAAACAAGAGTTTTTTAAACAAATCAAAAAAATCTTATTTTTTGCTTTCTTTAAAATTGTTTATTAACGATTTTTTGCTTAAAATTTTCCTTTTACATTTTTTAAATAAGCCATTTCGATGAGAAATTCAATTCTCTACAAAATGTTCCCTATGAACTATTCCGAAATTTTGCTTCGTTTTCGTGCTATATTTAAAAAACTGCAAACGTGCATTTTCGCCCCTATTTTCAATTTCAACCCTCTAATTTAATAGCACCCCGCGGTTTTTTCATTTTTAATGACCCTTCGAACAAGTCATGTGATGAAAATCCTTGAACGCCTTATTTCCTTCTTTTTTCGCAAAAAATGAGAATTAAAACGTATAAGGGTAAACGCGATATTAAAATTTCTAAAGCCGACCAATAACAATACGTTATTGGAATCCAGTGCCTTAAAACGACGAATAAAAGAACACGGCTTAATATAACACTCTCTCACCTGGTAATATGGAAATGGTCTTTAAGGCCCTCAGCACCCGAAACGTCCTCAAGCCAGCCAGATTTCCCACCTCCATGCCTATGGTGGCATAGCCGCTGGTGATCACCACGAAATCCAACCAGTTCCACGGATTTCGCAGGTACGTGTACTTGTTTAATATAAAACCTTTTGCGATGGTTTTTATTATCATTTCGAGGGTATAAATTGCTAAAAAAATATACCTGCAACAAGAGAGAATCATTAGAGGAGCCTCCCATTTTACTGACCCGATCACGTAAGGGTCAGTTAAATGGAAAGCCTTCACTGGTTTTAACCTCAATCTGTCATGTAACAAAGTAGTGTGTAGTGTTACTTACTCGGCTTCTTCAATTGTTTCGGCCATGGCGAGGAAGACGCAGTTGAGCAATATGGTGGCCATAACCAAATAATCGAAGTACTGGTTTGTGCATAAATATATACATGCTTTCCGGATGCGACTGAATGGGCTAAAGTAGAAGAACGAATTCGTGGCGGTGAATCGATGGATGTAGTTTTTCCGAAACCTCTTCGACACTACGCAGAACGTCTGCAACAACCAAAATTGTTAAAAAAAAAAATTGAAACGGAGAACCATAAATTGTGTGTAATGAGTTTGCCGAGTTCAATATGTAACCATTTCATCACAAACAGGAATATTTCTGGTTAACGACAAGAAGCTTCAGGAATATCTATGGGACGTTCTTTGTCAAACGGAACGAAGCTCTGCCCAAAATTTGAGCAAATGGATTTTAATGATCTTGGGCTTAAAATGGTCGTTATTGAACCCTCTTCATGGGCCAGTGTGGCCTTTTCAAAAAATTCAAAATGGCGGCTCAATATGGCTGCCGGAAATCAGGGAAAATTCAAGGTTTTGAAGTAAAGCGTTAGCTAAAAATAAAAAATGCCTCAGAATTCAGTGGGTTATAGGTGCAAAATGTTTGTTATTAACAGGCCTAAAAAGTTGAATAGGTAGGTAGGCGAAATCCAACATGGCGGACATCGAAAATTGATTAAAACCAAGACCAAAACTTATGATTTTACCGTTTAAACTCCTTATTCTGATCTCAAATGCTATAATTTCAGTACATATTTCACGTACGGATTTTTAGAAATGGACAATCCAATATGGCGGTTCCAAACGATCTTCAAATGTAATAAAAACGGTGAAAAACTAAAATTATATACAAGTCATCCAAATGTTTGTTTTATACTACATCAGGAAATTACATATCATAAATCCAACATGGCGGATCCAAGATGGCGGCTAAAACCCAAAAATCGTCGAAAATTGTCGGCAATCAAGACTCTGATTTAAGATTATGATATTTACACTTTTTATATTGATCTAAAATGCTACAATTCGATCGCATGCTTCATATGTATGTTTACAGAAGTGGCAAATCCAAATTAGCGGTTCCAATGGACCCCATAATACATTACAAACTGTGTGAAACTGGTGACAATCGTCTTTGACAGTTCTATTAACCGTTTGCAGATCGCATAAAGTTTGTTTTGTAAAGATGGCGCCTAAAATACAAAAATTGTCTAAAATTCATGTAAAGCGAAACTCTGGTTTGTCGAAAATGGCTCGAATTTTGCGTTAACTAGAGCTTAAAAAAGCTCTCTGCGTTTAAAAGGGTTGAGACTGTCTTCGTTGTGAAGCCCGCATTACTTTTTTTATATTCTTTTTTTTAGTTTTTTATTTTTACTTTTTTTATTTTATTTCAATTAAGAGACGATAGATTATGCTGTACCCAAGAGCCAACTCACGCCGTATGAGAGAAAATAAATTAAGAAATCCGACTCTACATTCTCCTGAATATAACCATGCTAATGTCAATAATCAATAGCGGATATAAGAAATAGCCACCTAGCGGTTGATAAACGAACTACGCTGTTTACGTTTAAATAAATGTAAAATTTTATTCAAAATCCACTTGAAATGCACGAAAACTGATTTTCAGATTTAAAAAATGATTTGATGTTTACAAAAAAATATATTGCCAGACAAGATAAATAACAATTTATTATCGCTTTTACAACAGTTTTTATTTAATTGGACCTGTAATGTTGAAATTTTATTCATGAAATCTGAATGTAAAATGAGTAATCGAATTTAAGCATTTGATTTTATCAATTTTCGACGATTTTTGGGGTTTAGCCGCCATCTTGGATCCGCCATGTTGGATTTATGATATGTAATTTCCTGATGTAGTATAAAACAAACATTTGACGACTTGTAAACGGTGAATATGATCGTCTGAGATTGTTTTCACTTGAATTTCACAGTTTTTCACCGTTTTTATTACATTTGGAGATCGTTTGGAACCGCCATATTGGATTGTCCATTTCTAAAAATCTGTACGTGAAATATGTACTGAATTTATAGCATTTGAGATCAGAATAAGGAGTTTAAACGGTAAAATCATAAGTTTTGGTCTTGATTATCAATCTTCGATGGTTTTTCAGTTTCAGACGCCATCTTGGATCCGCCATGTTGGATTTCGCCTACCTACCTATTCAACTTTTTAGGCCTGTTAATAACAAACATTTTGCACCTATAACCCACTGAATTCTGAGGCATTTTTTATTCTTAGCTAACGCTTTACTTCAAATCCTTGAATTTCCCTGATTTCCGGCAGCCATATTGAGCCGCCATTTTGAATTTTTTGAAAAGGCCACACTGGCCCATGAAGAGGGTTCAATAACGACCATTTTAAGCCCAAGATCATTAAAATCCATTTGCTCAAATTTTGGGCAGATCTTTGTTCCGTTTGACAAAGAACGTCCCCTATATGATTTTTTTAATTTATAACAAAAAAAATTACATTTTTACTTAAGGGCCTACCTGGTTTATTTTCTTTTAATATATATATAAAAAATACATAAAAAAATTATTTGCAAGATTTGACAAACATTTCTGAATAAATCTGTATAATAGTGTTTTATATACCTGAGGTCTTAGTTAGGTAATTAATTATTTCTATGTCTAATATAAAAGGTAGATAAAAATTTACTGATGGTAACAACTATCTCTTTAAAATCATAAGAGTAACAAAGACAGAGATAATCCTCAGGGTATCCAAATACAAATAAACTTGTATAGTTAGTTGGGCAACCGGTCAAACCTGTTACACTCGTTCATGGTATAAACAAGGATGACAGAGATTTTATGAGAGAGTCGCCATTTATACTTTCATTCCTAAGTTTCACAGACTGTCTAATTATATTTCAACAACGCTTGTATTTATCTATGCCCTTGATATTGAGGCTAACTAGATTTATACCGAAATTGATTATAAATTTCAACTTTGTGCCTTTTTTTCGCTAAGCCAGGGGTTATTGGGAAATAACAAGGCTCAACATTCAATTTGTGGTTAAGATACAGGCTTCAGCAAAATATAGAGACCAAACACGTAGAATAAAGTGGGTAAATAATAGGGATTTGATCGGAATAAATTTCTTTGGAAAACCTATCTTGGGGTGAATCTAATTCCTGACTTCCCGAGGGACAGCCCATTCGTAACTTTCAGCTTTCATATGTTGCATTTAAATAAAATCTGCAGAAATATTATACTTATTTTACTCGTTGATGACGGAGATTTTACTTTACTTTTTAAATTAATGGTTTTAATTACAAGAACACCTACTTATACAATGCTTATTAAATGATGTTATTGGCTGTTGTTGGTATTGCCAACTTAACAACATAATAAAATATGGTTCTAATCGTGAAGTCATTCCCTTACTTTAATATTATTTTATTTTTCCATTGAATTGTACTTATGAAAATGACCTTTTAAAAGAAATTCTAGTAATTTGTTCTAGTCTAATTTTCCACAAAGTTTGGAATTATATGCCTTATGACATTACAACTAATGACCTGTTGTTTCGATCCCTGTCTAAGCTAACATTGAAAAATTAACTTAAATGGAAAATGTACTATAATTATATTAAAATGTATTTGCTAATATTGTTTTTATCGATTTAAAGA
Source organism: Anoplophora glabripennis (assembly GCF_000390285.2). NCBI lineage: Eukaryota > Metazoa > Arthropoda > Insecta > Coleoptera > Cerambycidae > Anoplophora > Anoplophora glabripennis. Next base: position 342,837 of record NW_019416534.1, on the reverse strand, counting down.
CGTAAAGTATTTTACTTCGATTTGTTTTTGTTACATCCGTCTTCGTCTAGGGATTACTTATTTTTACAGTTTAGAGCTTGAAATATAGTTTCAGACGAGTATGACTTATCTAGCTGGTACGTGACTTTCTTGGAAATAAATCTCCAGATACGTATGTACGAAATTCGGTACGAATAATAAATCGTTCTCAAAAGGAAGAGGTGCAGCGTGGCATAAGTAAATGAATTAACACCTCCAGTTTTGACCATTTCATCCACTACATATTTCATTAGCTCCAGTATAAGACGGTTTTTAGGTCTAAATTCTTGACATGCACCGATTGACGTGAAATTTTAACAGTAAGTAGAAAATTACTCAAGAAACAAAAGTTACATAGTGCCGATGTGTGCTTTCACCCTGGGGGTGAGTGCCACCCCTTCTCGGGGGTGGCAACGAAGTCATCCATTTTAATTGCAAATGTTCTATGACGTTTTTTCCAAAAATTTATATTTTCCGAGATATTTGCGATTGAAAATGTTGATTTTTCATCTAAAAAGTGCATGTTTTTCAACCATTTTCGATAAATAACTCTAAAACCTTGCGTTTTATCGAAAAACCTACATCTAGCAAAAATAAAGCTTTTGAAATAACGAATCGATTCGTTTTTTGTTGATTACCGTAAATGTAATAATAACCGAGTGATCACTCTCTAAAAGTGATTGTTTATTTTTCGGAAAGTAAAATCGAACATTTTACCTTAAAATAATGGCGAAAAAACTAATTTTTCGAAGAAAACGAATATTATCTTTTTTAAAGTGCTTGGAAAGACCTTTAAAATGCTTTTTGAAAAAATTTCGTAGCTCAAAAACTCGCGGAGTTATGATGAAAATAAAATGGTCATCTCATTTTTTTGGAGAAAAAAATCAACAATAAAATCTATGGCTGAACCATAAAAATAGAAACTGAGCGTAATCCATGTGCAGTTGACTTTATTTAGGTACTAATAATAGGCTCTGCAAGTTTAACCGGTTTAGAATGCCTAAATTTAAAAAAAAGTTTGAAATAATAAAAGAATTTTTTTCTAATTTAAAAAATCCTTTTTTTAGAAATAACTCAAAAACTAAACAAGATACGTGAAAAATGCAAGTGTTCAAAATTAAAGGTCTTTTTTTATAATATTTTGTTCTCTTTCAGTTTTTCTGTAGAGCAAAAATTAACTGAGTTATTACGTTTTTTAGTTTGCATTTGCGTATAAGTACCACCTTCTTTGAGCCCTTAAAACCTAAAAATCTCGATAACGAAGAGTTCCAGACCCTTCAACTATATGTTGATTTGTAGCTTCTGCAGTTCCCTGCAAATTGCTTTTTGGAGCGATGAAAAATATTAAAAATTTAAAAAGTTATCGTGAAAAAACGAATTGTATTATTCAGTGAAAATTTTCGGATCGTGTAAATGGCTTAATGTCCAAACAGAGGAAGTCGACAGTGATGATAGTTCTCTAGATATGTAAATTTTTGATAATAAAGTATAATTGTATAATACACAAATAATTTTTATTTTCCCTTTCACTAATTACATAATTTAAGTTTCGAGTTTTAAGCAATCTTCTTGAATTTAGTAAATGTATCTTTGAGTGTTTTGAAGCAGGTAAAAATTCTTCAATTCCTCATTAAGGGTTGTTTTTAAGGGTTGAAACGTTACAAGGAATCAACAATAATATTATNGACGTGAAATTTTAACAGTAAGTAGAAAATTACTCAAGAAACAAAAGTTACATAGTGCCGATGTGTGCTTTCACCCTGGGGGTGAGTGCCACCCCTTCTCGGGGGTGGCAACGAAATCATCCATTTTAATCGCAAATGTTCTATAACGTTTTTTCCAAAAATTTATATTTTCCGAGATATTTGCGATTGAAAATGTTGATTTTTCATCTAAAAAGTGCATGTTTTTCAACCATTTTCGATAAATAACTCTAACGTTGCGTTTTATTGGAAAACCTACATCCAGCAAAAATAAAGCTTTTGAAATAACGAATCGATTCGTTTTTTGTTGATTACCGTAAATGTAATAATAACCGAGTTATCACTCTCTAAAAGTGATTGTTTATTTTTCGGAAAGTAAAATCGAACATTTTACCTTAAAATAATGGCGAAAAAACTACTTTTTCGAAGAAAATGAATATTACCTTTTTAGTGCTTGGAAAGACCTTTAAAATGCATTTTGAAAAAATTTCGTAGCTCAAAAACTCGCGGAGTTATGATAAAAACAAAATGGTCATCTCATTTTTTCGCAGAAAAAATCAACAATAAAATCTATGGCTGAACCATAAAAATAGAAACTAAGCGTAATCCATGTGCAGTTGACTTTATTTAAGTACTAATAATAGGCTTTGCAAGTTTGACCAGTTTAGAAAAAAAGTTTGAAATAATAAAAGAATTTTTTTTTAATTAAAAAAAATCCTTTTTTTCGAAATAACTCAAAAACTAAATAAGATACGTGAAAAATGCAAGGGTTCAAAATTAAAGGTCTTTTTTGTACAATATTACTCTCTTTCAGTTTTTCTGTAGAGCAAAAATTAACTGAGGTATTACGTTTTTTAGTTTGCATTTGCGTGTAAGGACCACGTTCTTTGAGCCCTTAAAACCTAAAAATCTCGAAAACGAAGAGTTCCAGACCCTTCAACTATAACGGTTGATTTGTAGCTCTTGCAGTTCCCTGCAAATTGCTTTATGGAGCGATGAAAAATATTAAACATTAAAAAAGTTATCGTGAAAAAACGAATTGTATTATTCAGTGAAAATTTTCGGATCGTGTAAATGGCTTAAGTAATGTCCAAACAGAGGAAGTCGACAGTGATGATAGTTCTCTAGATGATATGTACATTTTTGATAATAAAGTATAATTGTATAATAAACAAATAATTTTTATTTTACCTTTCACTAATTACATAATTTAAGTTTCGAGTTTTAAGCAATCTCGTTGAATTTAGTAATGTATCTTTGGGTGTTTTGAAGCAGGTAAAAATTCTTCAATTCCTCATTAAGGGTTGTTTTTAAGGGTTGAAACGTTACAAGGAATCATCAATAATATTATAAAGTGATGAGTCTTTCATTCATTATAAATGCTATGAAGATGTGAAAAAAATGTTTTGCTTTATTTTCTCCAATAAGGGTGGTTTCTAAGGGTTGAAACGTTGCAATAAATCATGTATTATTTCATAAACAGTAAAAAATATTCAATTCTTCATTGAAAAAAACATTTCAGAGCCGCGAAAATTTATTTTTGTTTTTTTTCCTCACAAAGGGTGGATTTCAAGGGTTGAAATGTTGCTACAAATCAAAAATTATTATTCAAAACATAAAAGAATGCTTATTCTATTGATATAACACTTAAATCTATGATTTTTACGATTTTTGCAAGAAGGGGTAGTTTTCACCCCCTAAAAACAATAAGCACGCATTATGGATATGTAACTTTTGTAAAGGAGGGTGAAATGAGCTTACTCGCCAATTTTCATGAAAATCGGTGCGTGTGTCAAGAATTCGGAGGCAATACCCTATTTTTACCGCTGTATACTGGACTACATGCGTTTTACTGTTTTTTTTTCTGCGATTGCTAATAATTACATCTTTAAGATCGTGTGTGTCTGTATATTTAATATGTTTTCTATTCAATCTCATTCCATGATCACTTTTTCTCATGTGTAAATGTTGGCGATTTTTCTATTCAGCGACTATGGTACGGCGCATTATCTACGGCAATCAATCAGTCAACCAAGTTCGATCTATTACCAAATTCACTTATGTGTAATTATTAATCGCCATACTTTTTCACAAGGTACCTCTAATCCTCTAGAAAATCTACAGTTCTTCTCCTCTGCTGTTGATATTTAAATCTTGAAAAACCTCGGATAATGTGTCCTTCATTTGTCCTTCTTTCGTGGATATAATATATTTTCGCTTTCGAGCTACGACACCGCTATTTTTTGTACATACTTTATTAGATTTAAGATTCCAGGACCATCATCAACTTTATTTTTAAATTTTTTTTTAAATACGACCCTGGAAATTTTATTACATTTTTTGCAAGCCTTCATGATCCCCAATACTGTACTGCCTCAGCCCTAACCAAATTCAGACGTTTTGTCTCGAAAAATTCATCTTCAATGTATTCGTTTCAAATTCATCTATATTTTTTATTTACTTCGTATCTCTTACCGTTTTCGAGATCCCTGTATTGAGAAGCGAATTTGTAACAGCCTGTATACGAAAAGTTATTTCTGCAGTTCCGGATTGTAAGACCATAATATTCATTAACAAATACCCTAGAAACTTCCCACCAACTTCTTAGTAATATTAGTAAACGGGCGTTTGCTGGGGCTTAGGGGAACTTCTGGGTCTCTAGGAAAGCCGCGTATGAATTCGCAGTGGATTTGAATACGCAATACAGATGGAAATATGGCAGTGGAACCGCAATCGTTGAATAATACACTCTTACTTTTCCTGGGATAGAACCCGAGATTCTAAATAATATATTTACTATACGGAGCCGCGCGCTAGGTCAGAGCGTAACCTATGCAAATCCTGCCGAGTTACGGCTTCTTTTTTGTTAATTTTTTCTCTGAATGGGTCCTGTTTATGTCTGCGAAAAGACTGGGATTGTCTTACATGTAGCGGTAAGAGCAGCGTAATCAATCTAAAGTCTACTCAAGAGTTTTTTATTGGTTTATTATTTGAAACAGAACAAAAAAGTAAGCTGATCCCACTAGACCAGGGGTCGGCAAACATTTAAGCCGGAAGAGCCATCTGCAATAGAAATATCAATTTCATGAATTTCAATGAGCCACGAATTTTTATTTCTGCTTTTACATTTTATTTCAAATTTAAATCGGATACGGAAGTTTATACGCGTCTTTATGTGTACTCGTGTGCTGCTTGTCTGTCCGCTTTAACTTTTAATTGTTTTGGAACTGCTGACATACATGTGTTTTATTACTTCCAAAAAGTTCTGTAACACTTTTTACGAATTTGTATGTTTCTTATGAAGCAGGACTGTATTCAGAAGTCAGTTTATTTATTTATTCATGGAGAAGGGACAAATACTGGCTTTATAGCCGAAAACAATGTCCACAAATTACTTAAAGCTAATTGAATATAAAAGTAGGTACAGAAATAATTATTGTAATAGAAAATGTTAATTTACAATAATAGTTCCCTTTAACAATCTTTTAAAACTAATGAGCGAGGAATGAAAGATATCTAGAGTACTATAGTATAAGTTAAAATGTCTGCATATTCTGTTTATAGGAGAGTTTTGACCAGAATTAGTTGGATAAAAAGTCTCATGAAACAATGCATTTACTCTAAAATCATGTTATGGTACATGTAAACAGATCAAGGCCAATAAATCTGGGGAATCGATAAAATCATTAAGAAGCTTATACAAAAATACTGCTTCGGCAATAATTCTTCGATTCTCCAATGAAATAATATGATAGTGATTTCGTAACATCGTGCTACAATGAAAAGAATACACACCACTCTCTTTGTGGTGTAAATATCAGATAAAACATTTACTTAAATTTAATTGAAGCTTGTTCAATATACAGTATTCAAAGATAGAGTTTAAATCTTCCTGGTGGGCAATACAATTATCGGAATTATTTATTTGAGAGTAAATTTTCAAATTGTCTGCGTAGAGTAAAAATTTACAAAATTCGAAACAATGACGGATATCGTTGATATAGATTAAAAATAGTAAAGGTCCCAAATGTGATCCCTGAGGAACACCTGACATTGTAACGTAAGGTAATACATTGTTGTAGTGATTGCTGTGCTGTTTCGAGCCGTATTTCCAAGTTTGCTAGGCGCATTTATTTAGCAATCGCGAATATTATGACATGTCGGATTTTTCACGAGTTTTCGAGATTTTCAGCAACCTTCGGCGATTTACTCCAGTGCTATATGTAGTTAGAACAGTGGGTTCTCCAGATCAGTCAACGTTTTTTATTTCGTGTGCCTGTATATTTATTAATCCATCAATAGTTAGAAACATTGTTGAAATTGTTCGTGCGGTAGATAGTTCGGACAATTGTTGTGTTTTAATCTTGATTATTTTAATTATCGATAAAAAATGTTCATGCTCGGTCATTTTACTAACATGTAGTTGTTGAGTAGAAAATTATGTTCCTACAAAGTTTGAATATTGCAACACGTAAATTTGTAATCATACCACCGTAGTCGTTTTAATTAATACGGGTATTAAAAAAGTTTTAAATGGGTGTTTTTAAACTTATAGTTATTTGCGGCGTAATGATGTTTCGTTTCACTTTGCTCGACGGCGTCATTGTGAAAAGTGAAACAGAAATTAATGGTTTTAGTATCTGTCGAACTACTAGTTAATTTTCAATAAGTATCTTTCGAAATCAAATTATTAAGAACAACTTTCACCTTTTTCTGTTTGTTTATAACTTTTCGTTTATCTGCTTTATCAAATTATTGTATTTCTTAAAATATCTTTATTCTTTTTGAAGTTGAAAAGTAAAGTTTCCGACTATTATCAAAAAGAGGGTAGGTACACAATATTTTTTAGTTTAACATTATCAGAAAAAGTAATATACACGTTGTTTTTAATAAGCGTCAGAAATATAGTGTGTGCCAAAATGATGGAATATTTTTTTCCAGTTCAGATTTAAAAAAATCGCCGAAACAGGTCAATTAGTAAATATAAATTGACATTTTTCTGCAATATTTTCAATTTTTTTGAGCTGTTTGACAGATTTTGCTTTTTAGATAACCTCACAAAAAAAATCTTGTGAGTTAAGTCAGGGGAGCGTGGTGGCCATTCAAGCGGCCTCTCCATTGATTTGGGAAAACTTCATTAAGGTAATTTCTTACATCGAGGCCAAAATGTGAAGGGTCACCATCTTGTTGGAACCAGACATCACCAGTAGGCATATCGTACTTATTAGGGTTAGGAAAAATTAATTTCAAGGCTGGAGTCAGCTGAAAACGCAAAAAATCCAAATAAATGTCTGTCAAATTGCACTCAAAGAAATAAGGTTCCAGTATTATGATTTCCTATTATTCCAGCCCAAACATTAACTTTTTCCGGCCGTTGTGTATGTCTTTCTTGCATCCAATGCGGATTTTCTGGGCTCCAAAACCCAGTATTTTACCAGTACATATACCACGAACTCCATCGATGGATATCTGGGAAACCGCTCGAAGGATTTTTTTGAAATTGTGATGGTGTATACGGACTGTGGAGCCTACCAAGCTAAAATATTTTCAAGGTCATCGTAATTTTGATTATACCGGAAGTTGATACTAACTTTCTTATTTTAAATGGAACCCCCTGTATATTATTATAAAAAAAATAGGGGTTTCTATTTAAAATTTTCGAGTTTTCCACATTCTGAACTTCATATTTGATAAAAATTTTTTGACTACCCTGTATAAAAACTGAAAAATTTTCATGTCAAATTCGATAAAGTAGGTCTTCCTCTACAAAATGTCCAAAAAAATAAACCCGGAAAACTAAATTTTGCTGACAGTCTGCATCTGTCAATTTTTCTTTAAAAATCGAAATATCTCGGAAACGGTCAATCCTAAGTATGGAGTGTGCTATATGTTCCCCAATACTGTACTGCCTCAGCCCTAACCAAATTCAGACGTTTTGTCTCGAAAAATTCATCTTCAGTGTATTCGTTTCAAATTCATCTATATTTTTTATTTACTTCGTATCTCTTTACCGTTTTCGAGATCCCTGTATTGAGAAGCGAATTTGTAACAGCCTGTATACGAAAAGTTATTTCTGCAGTTCCGGATTGTAAGACCATAATATTCATTAACAAATACCCTAGAAACTTCCCACCAACTTCTTAGTAATATTAGTAAACGGGCGTTTGCTGGGGCTTAGGGGAACTTCTGGGTCTCTAGGAAAGCCGCGTATGAATTCGCAGTGGATTTGAATACGCAATACAGATGGAAATATGGCAGTGGAACCGCAATCGTTGAATAATACACTCTTACTTTTCCTGGGATAGAACCCGAGATTCTAAATAATATATTTACTATACGGAGCCGCGCGCTAGGTCAGAGCGTAACCTATGCAAATCCTGCCGAGTTACGGCTTCTTTTTTGTTAATTTTTTCTCTGAATGGGTCCTGTTTATGTCTGCGAAGAGACTGGGATTGTCTTACATGTAGCGGTAAGAGCAGCGTAATCAATCTAAAGTCTAGTCAAGAGTTTTTTATTGGTTTATTATTTGAAACAGAACAAAAAAGTAAGCTGATCCCACTAGACCAGGGGTCGGCAAACTTTTAAGCCGGAAGAGCCATCTGCAATAGAANATAAAGTAGGTCTTCCTCTACAAAATATCCAATTTGCACAAAAAAATAAACCGGGAAAACTAAATTTTGCTGAGTCTGCATCTGTCAATTTTTCTTTAAAAATCGAAATATCTCGGAAACGGTCAATCCTAAGTATGGAGTGTGCTATATGTTTTCAACTTAAAAATGGATGATGTTTCCAAAAATGCAATAATATACAGGGGGTTTCATTTAAAATTAGAAAGTTAGTATCGACTTCCGGTATAACCGGAAGTACGATGACCTTGAAAATATTTTAACTTGGTGGTGCCCGCGGTCCGTATCACACCGTGACAATTTAAAAAAAATCCTTAGAGCGGTTTCCCAGATATCCATCGATGGAGTTCGAGGTGGGACACTGTAGACACTTACTTTTTTTCCAAGGACTTTAGTATAAACCAGCCATAACTAAGAATAAAAAAATCTTCACTAAACATGTTGGTTGGTTTTTGGAAAAATGTGTTCTGACTTCGCGACAACCAGTGGAAAAGGACCGAAAACAAAAACAAAACTCGAACAAAATGTAGCCCGCTTGATGGACACAAGATATGAATTTTGTTGCATCATTGGAACACTATATATTTTAAACAGTTCCTTTCAATTTTAAACGTACGTAAGTTATCAATACGTATTTAATAGTAGAATTGATATAATCCAATTTTGTCGTTTAAAAAAAATGTGAAAGGACACAAAACATTTCGAATAAAATTGTCTGTAAAGGAGAAATTTGTATTTTTTTATTTCAAGTTTAAGGGGTAACTCGTAAGGGGTGTCTTTTGGTCTTTAAGTAAATTAAATTCAAACAATCTATTTTAACCTCTAGATTCCGTTGGATAAGTTTGGCTACGTATTTTAGAATCACCCTGTATAGAAATCGATGTTGCTATTTTGCCCAATGACCACCATATTTCTAATAGAGATTCAAGTGAAAATATCCCTTTCTAAAATTAATAATTATGTGATGCTGAACATTTTTTTTAATTAAGTTACATTTTAATTTCGAAGTCAAGTAATTTACTTTCCGTATCAATTTTAAATTAAAAATGTTTTGTTTCGATTTAATTTAACATTATTTTAAACTGCTTTAGCAGGGTGCCTAACGTTAATTGAACCACTGACGAATTTCTGAATAATAAGGACTTAATTTGAATATTTTCTAAATTCTTTTAATCGAGTTGTCCTCATTGGACGTTTTTCAACTTCCATTTAGTGCCTACGTTTTCTATTAAATTAAATAAACAACCCGCTGTTAGTCGAATTAGGTATATTTTTTAGACGGCTCACAAGTGTTTTTATTTCATTTATATCGGCACATCTAGACGGAAAAAGGAATATATTTTTCCAAGCTAGAAGTTGCGCTATAAAAATATTCAGTATAGTGTCGTGCGATACGGATTTAAGCAGAATTCCATTAAGAATTATGATCATAGCAAGGTTATTTTAATAATCCTTAACCGAATAAGTTCAGAACCGTACTAAGGTTCATTAAGAGGTTCGTTATGATAAATTATAAGAAAAACTGTAGTTTAAGTTAGTGACCTGTATATTATTCTTGTATGCACTTAACAATGCGCTCCCGTAAATGTTTTCACATAGAACAAGCATATACTTTAAACTTTTATGTATTTTTAAAACGGGAATACCAATAGATATTTTAGTGTGTAAATATTTCCGCATATTACGCGAAAACAAAGTCCGGACCTGGAATGTACGATTTACTGTCGGACGCGGACTAAATGGGACAAAACTTGTGAAATGATCCATCTATTTGCACTATCCATAAAATAAATTGCTTTAAAACTCCCAAAACGCGTCATATCCAACTTAAATTAATGCAATTAAAGCCTGACATCGGTTAAAACTTTGACAAATAGACCCGGTAGGTAAATCCATTACAGTCGGTCACAGTTGGCGGCGGTTCCCCAATATTTTTGCGCCGACCGCATAGCATATTTAGAGGGGTTTATTGTTTCATACTTTGTCATAAATCACATCTGCGGTACGGCCCAAGCTTTGTTTCTGAACTGTCACAGAAACGCCGTAGGGGTGGGGGCGAAATCCCGGATTGAAATCATCCCGGGATAATTTTCGCGGGGAGAATTAAATCTCACACTTTGGCCATTGCTACTTGCCCGCCTTTGAGATGAATATTTAGGGGAAAGCGGGAAAGTATTGTTTTTGTCTCTCGAATATGGTAATCTGTGTGATTAAACGAAAAATTAATGGAGGGCTTTTCAAGATTGAGGATTTTCAAAAAAATGATATCTTACAACTTTTATCTGTAACTTCTTTTAATACAGCTCAGTCCTGAAAAGTTAACGGGTCTTTTTGGGACACCCTGTATATTTATTAAGATAACAGTAGTAGCATCGTTATCATTATATTATTTTATATCTTTTTAATATTCTTTACATCACCGGTGATATCGAAGGTTATAACTATAGCTTGCGAATTGCTCTACGAGTTACAGTTACATTTGGATAGTTTTCATTATTGCATATCGATATGAAATATTACCGATTCCATAACATTTCACAAGATGAATTCGTTGCTCCAGGGGATAAGGAAATATCCATGGTAGTTATATGGTATGTAAGACAGTTAAAAATTGCGACGTCTTTTTATTTGCAAAATGTGATTATTCTTCTTTTCTGACTTAACCCCGTATTTAAGAATTTCTTGAGTTCTCGAACAACTTTGTTAAATACAGTTTTTCACAAAACCATAATTTAAAGACACTTTGCTTAAGGAAAATTTCACATTTTGAACGTTTTAACCAACGAATTGTAACCACTAGAAGGAGTTTTGGATGTATTTGTTTGCGAATGTACATAAACAAATCAAATCTTCAGGAGACACACATTTCTATTGGTCGAATTAATAGTCCCGCCTACGTCCGCATTTCGATGATTGTCGATGACATCTGTCAAAGGAAAAGTGTGTAGCCGCTATTAACGTATTTGAGTTTATTTGTGTTTAGTGTGGCATTTTCCTCTTATTGTTGTGTAGTTTTTATGTATGGACATTTATTTAGTGCTAAGATATGGTTAGAAAGTGTGTTATTTGTAAAGTTTTATTTAAAAAGGGCGAGCAGCGGTCTTTTGACAGGTAAGTAAACAAGCAACATGGGCGGCGTTTGAGGAATTACATAAGGGTGTTTTACATTTAGTACTTAATTAGCAGTGATAAAATACTGACTAAATCATTATCTAAATTATTAAAAAGATATATTTTTTAATTGTTCAACTTATTTTTTCCTGTTTCAGTAATATTATAAGTATATTATGAGTAATACCTGTATTTTTTAGATTTCCTAAGAATCTGGAACGGAGAAACTTGTGGAAGCTCTCCCTAGGTGATGTCAATATTACCGACAACATTTTTGTTTGTTCTGATCATTTTGCGATTAATGATTTTCTGACAAAGCCATCAGGTATAAAGTACTTGCGAGAGACAGCTATTCCAATAATAGCTTCTACTTATAGCAGGTAAAATAACTTTTATATTGATTAAAATATACAAGTAAAAAGCCTTTACAGTTACCTAGTACCTCTTTACCTTTTTATTTAATTTTTATAGATCAGACAGTTCTAATAAGGAAAATATTTCTCTAAATGATGTTCCTACGGAACAGTCATTGCACTTGCCGCAACAAAAACCAGAAAATATATCCACATGTTCATCGTCATCGACACTGAGTGCTCAATCAGGCTTGTTATCTACTACAAATAAGGCTACAGATCTTTCTGAAATATATTTGAAATTTGGTGACACATCACCAAAACATTGATCAACTTTAACTGCATCAGAAATAGGAATGGATTCACCCAATCGTAATAAAATTATAAACGTGAAGTAAGTTATAAAAATATAATTAACAAATTATATATCCTTTGTATAGTATCTACAACTAATACCCTATAATTTTGCTATCTGCTTACCTATCTAACATTTTTTTTATTCAGTACATTTTAAAAAATACCAAGAAAATTCTACCTGTTACCTATTTATATATTACCATTTTATTTTATATAAACACTACCGTAAGTGTTTATATAAAATACATCTGGAATAGATAATTCATCATTTTTAGGAAAAGGCCTTATCCACGATATTTTGGAGAATGCCATACTTCTGACATGGATAGTCCAAAAAGAGCAAGAAAAAATTGGAGTATTTGTAAGAAAAAAATTAAAATGCAAACAAAATCCGAAGTCTGCAGCAGGCAAAGAGTCGTCTAAAAGCCAGAATTTGTAGCCTTAATTCTCTTCTGAAATTTTTGAAAAAGAAATATGACTTAACAGAAACTGCTCAATGTATCATTCATGTAAGTTGAAAAATACTTATTCTTTCTGTGTCTGTAAACAATATGTAATTTTAGGAATATGGAATATTAGGTGAAATCTGTCAAAGATCAAGAAAATGACAATCTCGTAAAACGTGTTCATCTGAGCTTAGGTCGTTTGCCTTAACGTTAAGCTTTTATTCAACAGATGCTTATAATTATGCAAGAAGAAGTTTTAACATGGCTTTGTCACATACAAAAACAATTTCTAAGTGGTACAGATCAACGAATTTTTTTTTTTCTTTTCTTAGGCAACAAATATATGTTTTATTATTAATTAAGAATATATTGTTAGGTTAAGATAAAGATTTTAAATACTGCTTTGTAGTGGTTGACAATGTTATACAATACCACTTGTTTTCCTAGTGATAAATGTTTTTTAATACTGCTTTATCACAATGTGTTTGTAGCTCACTTTAGGTATTTAGGTGTGTGTAATGTACTTTTATTGTAACCTGTAATTGGGCCTTGTACATGTTAGTTGGGTGCAGTTGGGTGAATAAATAAATTAATAAATAATTTTTTATCCGTGTCAAAATATATCCCCTACGCCACTGCCGTTGTGTCTCTTTGGGTATACGTAAATATACTACTCTGTCTCTATCCAATTAGTAGTTCTTTATCTAGATGCTGGCTACAACTGAATGTAAGGTATTATTTTCACAAAGCTCCTTCTAGGGGTTAGAATTCGTTGGTTTTAACATGGTTTATCTAATTATTAACACAGCAACACTATTTACTATTACACCTGGAAACGCTGCTTTGTGTACGCCATTTTAATGTAAAGAGGACCAATAGGTTGAAATTGAGGTACAAGAATAATGAGACAGCTGTCATGGTTTGCTTTGTACACCCATTTTTATATTAAAAGTCACTAGATTTTATTTTATAAACGTCTGCTGTTTATAACACTGAATATATTTTGAAATTCAATTCTGCTGTTCTACTAGACATACAAAGTGAGTTTTTACATTGACGACAAGTTGTTAAGTGATAAAAACTATTTCCTATCCCGTTTCACAGACATAAAGCCTAACTTGTTGCTTGTACATTGTAGGTCAGAGGTTACCTAGGCTGTATTTAAAGTTCAGAAGTCATACATTGACGGTAAAATGTCAGGGGGTCACGGAGACCGGCATAACAGTTAATGTATATCTGAATTTAGTAGCAATTACCAATGTTTCTAATTCTTGAACATTTTGTATGGAATTCTGCTGTTTTGTACCCATTGGCATTTATTTAATTATTGAGGAAATCCATCTGGCAATATTGCTTACCAGTGCTCGTGAAAATTAAAGTGGTCATATTTTTATAAAGGAGTATGCAGCCCTTACCGATTTTTTTAATGGATGATAGAAAACTTGTTATACAAAAAATTTTGAATGAAATTTGCGAAACAAATAATTTGGAAAGAGGTGGCCCACTTTGAGATCTCGAAAAGTGTTGCACAAGTATTTGCTAAATATTTTTTTCATGATCAGTTGACAGATACAGTATGGTGCTTTTTTTTGCAAAATTAATTTTCCTTTCCTAGTGATAAATTTGAATTTGAATTTGATATTAATATTCTATGTTTTAAACATTAATAAAATTAAAAAATGGGTCTAGAAATCATCCCCTAAAAGACGGTATGAGACCCATGCTTCATTATCAAAATATGGCATGGATAAAATTCAAAAATATTTTAAGGATATGCCTTGAAAACTTGAAAAAATATGTACCATTTCCCCCTGCCAATAAAAACACTGTTAAATATTCTTATCTACGCCCATGCCGATTTAAAAAATTTAGAAGGACGACTATGCATAATTTCATTTATTAAAAAGTTGTTGGTGTAATAAAAATTGCGAGAGATAAAGCACACAGAGCAAAACTGATTCGTTTTTAGTACATTGCTAAAGTAAAAATAGAGGATTCAAACATTTGCGATTTAATTCGAAAGTGTGTTAATTTTGTCCAGCGGCACCATATAGTTTTAACGCGCTTAATGAACGGACTAATTGACAGATAAACTTTTTGCGAACTAGACGTTTGCCCGCTAACCAGCTTTATAGACCGCCATGCACGACTCTATGAATGCAAGCATGTGTTCCACATGACAGGAGATCGCTAAATACGCTGATGATTACACCGTCGACAGCCCGTATGTAGACCGCAACACGGTGTGGCCAACCCTTTAGGTTCATTAATTTCGTTCGCTAATTGTTAAACGCGTCATATGCCACAGGGGAGGAAAAAGAACGAGCGATTAGTAATTTCCCCATTCAACTGCTGTTGGAATTTTATACTGTTGCTTTAGTGACCCAATATTTCGAGTATATGGAGCTACCTGCAATCAAAATAAGCGGATTTAACGAAACCTATCTCTATTCTAGATTGCTTCGTTTAGCCGATACCCCCCATAACAGCGTCCTATTTTATCTCTACTGAAAATTCCACGTAATTTGCGCACAGTCTCAGCTACATATTCTCCGTCGTATACAGGGTGATCCATTAACGGTATCGAGCGGCTGTTCTATAAAATAAAATTTATATTTTATTTTATAGGAATAAAAATATTATTTTCCTGCGCAACGGTAGACGACGCTAATAAGAAAAGTTTTGTAATTGTCTCCGTTAACTAAAAAAATTAAATGCAACGATATAGTTTTTTTCATGTCTTGATAGATCATTCATTATGGAAAACAAATACACAAACCGGAGGTCGATATCTTTTTTCGTTTTCAAGTTATTGCTAAAATAGTGACGTTATGCTAAAACATCCTCCTTTATTTAGTTATCTAAATAACATTGACATAATCCAAGACAAAATTAAACTGTAAAACCTTGTCCTTAAAATGAATTATTGTTTTACTTTGAAATAATTTTTTTGATAACTGCAATGTTTAATTTTTTTTATTAATTCCAAATATCTGAGTAATTATAAAGATTATTGTTTCCATAACGAGGCAGGCTATGCCCTATGAAAATAGACAACTGAAAAATTATTGTTATTTGTGTTGGAAAAGTACTTGTACATATTCATCTAGCTTCATTTTTCCATTTTATAAATTTTTGAGTTGTTTTTAACGTATATTGATATACATTTCTTAACTTCTTAAAGTTTTCCATCTGCGCGTATCCCCAGGGGCTAAAACGTATTCAAATTAAACGCTTTTAGCGGGCAGGATTGTAGACCACGCCATCGGGCAATCCGGGTAATTTTAGTTCCAGGGATTTGGTAATTTGTCTAGCTCCCGCTGCCGCGATAAAGAATTATTATTAGAAAAAGTTACTTCGCAGTTCTTTTCAATGTAAATAATTGGGTGCTTAAGCTGGCGCTTAGCCTAGCTTCGAAAAACGAGTCGATATAGAAATGCTTTCCTAAAATGTTTAACAAAAATAAGAATTTTGCGCTTATACGAAGAGATAGGTTTTTCTGTTTCAGTTTCATCGATGTATGTCTTCAGACAAATTCAGGCTCATTTATTTAGACAGAGGTTTTGCAAGGATTTTAAAATCTCGGTGCCTTTTTCCGAGCTGTCTGTGGCAAGTTACGATAGGAATTCCTGGTTTCGAGTTGGTGAAATATATGACTGGCTTTAGACTTCAGTTGAATCAGAGTTTGAACGTGAAAAAATTATTAGTAGACATTTTATTGCACTTTATGACGGGGGAGGGTATGTAGAATGGTAATATCAAAAAAGTAACTCGAAAGAAGTGACGTTAATTTAGAAAATTGTAAATAAGTGGCAAATTTACGTGTTTTTTTTCACTTTTTCTACTGTCCACGAAAATCTGACGACCTGTCGGAAAATTAGTCATTTTATGTTGTAGGCAATTAAATTACCTGCAATTTAAGGTACCTTAATTCATGTTTCACCAATTTGTAAACTGTAAACAAAGGTCGAGCGCGGAAAAATCAATTTTCGAAAATTGCGCATTATTATTGTAAAAAGCGATGGATGTTGATGAAATTTATAGAAAAGACAGTCAATTCAAAGACTAACATGTATGTCAAACGCCAATTCCATTGACAGTGAAATTGTTGCTCTAGCTATTTGTTAATTAATTTCGTAGATGTAGGCCAGTCATTATAGCTTTTTTTTGGGAAAAAAATACTATTAGAAGTTTCTCTGCGGAATATTGTTCACAAACATGTTATAAACAAAATATCAAAAAATCAACTCGAGACTAGTTGGGAAACTTTGTTAAAACAATGGTCAAAATTATGGAAAAGTGTTTTTTTTGTAATCTGTAAAATAAATCGATTAAATTCCGATAATTTGTTTAAGCCCAAGAGCTCAAAAATGGTCGAAATTGTCCGCTTTTTTCAATTGCTAATAATTAATGCAATTTTCAAAGCAGACACTTGTAATTCAGGATTTTTTAGGCTTTTTGCACCCTTAGTAAGTAGTAAAAATTTCAGCCCAAAAGCTTCATTAGCTTGGCGTTGGCGGAATTTGTTATCTAAGAAGATGCTATTTTCAATTCATTTTTCCCAAGCTCACAGGCGTTGTAGGGTTTCGATCATTAGTTGTTTTTGTACCTAAATAGTTGTATTGACATATGCATTTACTGA
>NW_019416534.1:300771-324938 GCF_000390285.2 Anoplophora glabripennis | reverse complement strand
GGGGGGTCAAAAGTTTTGTGACGTCACATGTTAAAATTTAAAATACTAAAACGCGAAATTTAGATGTGAATAAAAAACTATAAAAATCTACGAACTTGATCTATATTTATTAATAATTTAGCATTCTCGCTATCTGAAATATTGGACTTTATGTTGATTTTATTAGATTATTTAATAAAAAAAAAGTAAAAAATGAAAATAGCTGTTTTCTCTCGATTATTTTTAAATACATGCCTAAATTTAAAAATTGTGTGACGTCACATCAGGAGGGGGGATTATAAAAATGTGACAACCTGTGACAAGGACGGGGGGAGGGGTTCAAAAGTCCTAAAATTCGTGTGACGTAATTTATGGATGGTCCCTTATTAAGGGTGTAAAAAGCTTAAAAAATCCTGAATTACAAGTGTCTGCGATGAAAATTGCATTAATTATTGGCAATTGAAAAGAACGGCAATTTTCGACAATTTTTGAGCTCTTGTGCATAAACAAATTATCGGAATTTAATCGGACTTTTCTCATTTTATAGGCTTATTCAATACCTACATTTTTTGTATAAACTTGTTTTCGCTATGAATAATAGTTTTTTTTTACGTGAGTCAAAAAACCACTTTTCCATAACTTTGACCACTGAACAAGAATTTCGAAGAGTTGAAATTATGTAACAGCTAACAAAGTAGGACGTGCAAAACAGCGTATAAACAAATTGTCCCAGGGTCATGCAAACGCCGCTCGAGAATTCGCTCTTTTTACGTTAAATACAGTTTATTTTTACGGTAATTTCGAAAAAAGTGATATCACCTTTATTACCAACATAACTTTTTTTATAACGTTAATTGTTAATTAACTATTTGACGTATCGGTCCGGGATTTTAGAGACAATTAAAAAAATGGTTAAACTTTTATTTTCAGAAAGTTTCACATTGATAGTTCATGTAACAAATACGCTAGTAGCAGTAAAAGTTAACGTTAATGAACAGCCTGTACGCAGGAGAAGGACTGCAAGGCCCGCGCATGCGCGTGAACGTCGCCCTCTTCGCGCTAGAGATTTTTGACTTGAACATTTCAAATTCACCCAGCTTAACATCACTTCCTTAGAATTACTTTTTTGATATTATTGTTACCCTTCCCTACCATAAAGTTCAATAAAATGTCAATAATTTTTTCAAATTTTCAGGTTTTATGACCAAATTCGACTGGAGTATTACTTTTCAGGACAGATTTCTCCCTAATACTATTGCGTAATAAAAAACGAGAGTAATTTTCGACTTATTTCCTTTTTTACACATATGACACAAAATGGTGACCTACAAATGATTAGACGGGTAGTCAGTGCCCTTTTTTAAATAGAATTTCTACGCATACGAGTTTTTTTTAATTTCAAGACAATTTTGACGTCGCTAATTAGTTAGCACATTTTATTACCACTGTTGGCAACACTGACACAGGTTTGTCGTTGTCACAATTCTCCTGGGCCTCTCGGAACAATTAAATACTCTTGAATTCGAATTTTATTCTTGCATTTTTCGATACTTAACTCAATTCCCGAGTGATTTTTCATTCAATTAAGTCACTCGAGCAATCTGGGCCGACTCAAATAGCAGCGACGACTGCGGGATGCATTATTCATAATCCCATTGAATATTTCCCGCACTGGAAAATGCACGGGGTCTTGCTGGTCTTAATTCCCCGCTAATCTCGAAAATTTATGTCGCAGTCGCGTGACCAACGGCGCGTATCAAGTTCGTCTAAATATAGGCAAATTCCCTCAAAAAGCCTCAGACGTTAAGGGCCGTTTTTCAAATGCTCGCCCAACTGTAAGTGTAACACTACCGGGGACACTGCTTTAAAACGAACTTGGATTATTTGTCGGCCCCTTGCCTCTCTACCCGTGCCTCTAGCAGATAAACTGGAAATGGAATTTCTACTGGTTTAATTACAATTAATTAATTTTCTGGGGGAATAGTAACTGTGATGAAGCGTTTGCTCTTAAAGATATTTCAACTGTTAGACCAAAAGGGATTATTTCGTCCCAAAATTGTCAAATACTGAGGCAGAAGTGGAACGCAACCACAACTTTGACAACAATGATGACCTAGGAACATTGTTCAACAAAATATGGTGAAGAATGTTGAAAGATAAAAGTTATCCGGAAAGAAACTTTGCATAACTTCGTTATTCACATATATTTTTTATTACGGGATTTGCTTATTAGTTCGGGAGTGTTCACTTTCTCTATTATCATTTCAGTTATTTACTAGACTCGGTGGACGGTCCACCACTAAATAATTTTAGTTCATGAGTCAACAAGTCATATCGTCCTTTGTCTGCTACTCTCGCCTACTATCACATTCCCTTGGCGTTTCGGACCCTCGGGCCCCACGTTGAGCGCCATGTCGTCTAAGTCCATCATTCACTTGGAAATTACCTTTAATATTAGGGAAACCTGATTTTTTTCTGAGACTCGTGTCTCCTGCTCGCTAGCAAAGGGCCAAACGGGATATTCGCTGGCCGCTTGCCTTCCATTAAAAACGACGTAGATTCCTGGAAATGTGGGTAACAATCAAATTTATTTTGCTTTTTTTCCACTCTTGTACATTCTTGACATGGCATGGTTTCTGGAGGCTTTCAACCTAGCCTGAATGCAATAAATATGTTTTTGTGGACACTTGGAGTATGGTTGCTCTGGTGTCTATATCACTGTCTTTTAGACTTTGCCTTGCCTCGCATTGATTTCGAGCGTCTGAAGAAAGCTTCTAGGAGCTTGTGACATTCCTTGGAATCTTCACTGCATCTTCCTGGTTACTGATGTTCAAAATACCAGGGTCGACGTACCATCACATACCTTGATGGGCCCGTAGGAATCCTATAGCGAAGTTCACCTTGGGTTAAACAATTAACCTTTTTTATTTTGCGCATCTATCGACTGCAGTCACCTGGAACAGGTGATGTTCATGTATCCTATTGTGGTACATACTGTCATTGTGCATTTCGGTTATTCAGTTCGAATTTCACATTTTTTGATTTTTTTATTTTCCGAAACCGGAAACTGAGGTGAATTTTCTATTTCCGTCAGTGAAAATGTTATTTTGCGACGTACTTTCTATTTCTCGTGGAAGGTAGTTGGGTTCCCTCGTATCTACTTTGGTTGGGATTGGTTCTGAGTAAAGTTGGAGACGGCTTCATGGTTCCGATTGAAAAGTTGAGCGAAAATACAACACATTGAACAGATTTGCATCTAAACCTAAACCTGCTCTAATCTTCTACTCTCAATTTTTAACTTTTTCGGATACTTGTAACGTTCTTCTTGAACATGTGTGAACATATCCATCTTGACAGCTTTTCTTATTGCTATTGCTGCTGCCCTTTTTCTGCAGACCTATTACTGAATATAGGTGAAATATTTATTGTTAGTTCTCCCCTTTACTTTTTATTTGTTAAAAATCAAATTGAAAAGTATTACACTTCTTTTCGTTACTCCTTTTTCTTTCCATTCGCAAATCCTTTTTGTGTCGAAATAGTAAATGTTTTTCGATATTCCGCCTCGAAGTAAACATCCCCAGGAAAGTATATTAAATAATAAAAAGGTAGCGGAAGAATTCGCGGCAGCGCTTTAGAAATCCTTGTGAAAAATGCAGCAGTTAATTTTCCATTTCGCCGAGCGTAAAAAATGGAATTGCAAGAGATAAATATCCTTTCAGCACCTTTCGAAAGGTGCCGCAGACGAGAAGGAAATAAGCAGTAGTCATTTTTCACTTACTTTTATCTTTCAACTATTCCCCACTCTTCCTAAAATCAACTTTTAACTAAAGCTCGAGGGAAGGCAGATATTTGTCCTTTTTCCAAAAATGTTCACTAAAACTGATCACCAAAATGTAAATTTTTTAGTTGTTTAGCTATTTATAACTATTATATAAGAGATAATACATTTTTAATATATTTTTACAATTTTCTCAGAAACTATTGAACGTACACAAGAACTAAGGCCGCCAACATTTTCAATGAATCGCAATACGTATCTTTCTGCTTTTGAATACGTTTGTTCCTTTTTCACTTTTGTGATTACAAATTCTTTTGTCTCGTAAAAAATTTGATCTGCAAAAACTAAAATTAAGTATTAATTTTTCTTTTTTTTACATAATTTTAACACTGACTATACAGGGTGTTCAAAAAGTTTGGAATCCCCCCTCTATCTCAGAAGATACTGCTCAAACAAAAAAATGTTTAGGACAAAAGTTGCAGGGTTTTGAGTGAGCAATCCAACTGTGACCTTGACCATAACCTTGAAGGTCATTTAGAGGTCAAGTTGAAAATTTTAAATGCAACCGTATATTTTTGACCCCGGAACAGATAAGAGCGGAAAATTTTACGTTCGAATGTGACCTTCAAGGTCATTTAGAGGTCAATCTGAAAATTTGAAATGAAACCGTATATTTTTGACCCCGGAAATGGTCAAAGTATTTCCAACAGCCTGTCCCCGAAGGTTCTCATCAGTGGAAAAATTACCGAGATGTTAGGGTTAAAAGTGAGCAATCAAACGGTGACTTTGACTGTAACTTGGAGGTCGTTTAGGCCGATCCGATAGCTAAGAAAATTGTTGCCGTTAAATTATTTTCGTAAGAGCATTATTAAACTTAAGTTCTTTGCTTAGGTTTGACATTACAGTTACCTTTAGGTCAAGGTCAAAGACATGGTATAGGTCATTTTTGAATTTTATTAAAAATCGACTTAACCTGTAAACGACCTTGAAGGTCATGATCAAGGTCATATCCGAACGTAAAAATTTCCACTTTTTCATTTCCGGGGTCAAAAATATGCAGTTTCATTTAAAATTCTCAACTTGACCTCTAAATGACCTTCAAGGTCATGGTCAAGGTCACCGTTGGATTGTTCTCTCAAAACCCTGCAACTTTTGTCCTAATCATTTATTTGTTTGAGTAGTATTTTCTGAAATAGAGGGGAGTTCTATACTTTTGAAACACAGGTATAGTAGCTGTATTCTAACAGCTATTAATCTTAAATTGAAAATATCGAATGCTTCTTTAAAAGCTGGCCTAAAATGTTACGAAAATAGATAAAGGGGGTTCTATCAGAGCACACTGGATACTAGATAACCTCAACTACTAATTATTATATAAAAATGGTAAATTTTAAATATTACTCTAGCATAAATTGTTGTGCACATGCAGAATTCAGTATAACCAGCATTCAGTCACTGTTGTTCATCTATACAGGGTGATTCCAACAGAACAGTACGTGTAACTCGACAACTCGATCACCCTGTACAAATAGGCGGCTGTGTACAGAATGTAAAATAGTAATAAAATCGGTACTGTTACCTTCGGTTGCATCTACACAGGCAAATAAGTGAAAGAAGAAGGTACTCTGGTGTCCTAGTGCCACATTACAGGGAATGTATCTAATTGTAAGAAAAGTATAAAGCTACCATACAGTATGGAAATTATCTACTTGGATGCTTAAAAAGTAAATAGAGAGAGCTTGTTTTCGTTGGATTGGACTGAAAGAGTCGAAATTTATTTGTTTGATAGATTTACTTTGCGGTTTTAATCTATTTCGGAGCATTTATAAAATTTTGATTACAATGTTTTTATGTGGAACATTTATCTCAAAATTTGTGATTAATATGACAGTTAAGAAGAAATTCTTGTAAGTGATTTATTTACAACATTTTCAGTGAAAAGTTGATGTAAGTACAGACTGGCAAACTTCTACAGGGTGTTTCTAGTTAATTCCTGATCAGTTTTGGATCCTTACGAAAATAACGAGCGTTCAAATAAAAACGTGGTCGAAGTTGGCTCTGACACATTGGACGTAGGGAGTAGCTTATAGCGACCAACTTAACCTCATTTCTCAACGAGCTGTATAGCAGCTGTCAGTTTCAATAACGTTAATGACTATATAACTTTATTTTAAAGAATAATCGTGATAACAATAACAAACAATTAAAGCAGCTGCGGAAAGTGTCCCCCTCCTTGTAACAATAAATTAAAGCAGTTGCTGAAAGTGTCCCCCTCCTTGTTCCAAACACTTTTCACACCTGTTCCTCAAAGAATTAAAGACATTTTCTAAGATGCTCGGGGTATTGTTAATTTCACGAATCTTGTCTATAAGTCGAGCCTGCAGATGGTTTAAATCAGGAATAGGCAGTTCAAAAATAGTGTTTTTAAGGTAAGGCCACAAAAAGAAATCACACGGCGTAATATCACATGACCTCGGTGAAAATTCATGTTCAGCATTGAGACTTATTAGTCGATTTTGGAAAACTTCCCTCAACATATTCATCGTCTGCCGTATGTGCCCTTGCGTCATCTTGTTGAAAGTAAAAGTTTGTAATTTCGTTTTCTTCCAGCTGGTTAACAAAAGGAGCGATAATTTCTTCTCTATACCTTTGCGCAGTAAGAGTACCATTTAAAAAAATAGGTCCATAAATCCTCCTTCGATTGAGAGCACACCAAACTCCAATTTTTTGAGCGTGTAGAGGGCCCTCGACAAAAAAGTTATCTGGTTTTTCAGAAGACCACATTCTCATATTCTGTGAGTTTACGTAACCACTTAAATGAAACCAGGCTTCATCAGAAAAAAAGGTGATATTATGAAGTTCACAAAATACAGCCCGTCGCGGAAAATCAACTTCATGAAGTTCTTGCTGACAAGTTAAACGATAGGAGAACAAACGCAAATCTTTTTTTAACACTGTGTGGCAGGTACCGACTGATACTCCCACCATTTGTGATAAAACACGTACAGAAGTTCTTGGCGCATTTTCCATTATTTGTTGGACATTTTCTTTTAATTCTTCAGTCCGCTTTTTAGGTCGGCCGCTTCCTTCTTTTCTTGTTACACTGCCCGTTTCACGAAAAACATTAACACAACGCCGAAATGCACTTTGAAAAATTTTGTACTCAACAACGCCGGGAAATTGATTTTGAAATTCTATGAAGCATTCCTCAATAGAATACTTCCATATTCCATCAATCTTACGACCATTTCTAAAGTAGGACTCTATGATAAACACTTTTTGTTCTTGAGAAAACACCATTTTAAACGCTTTTTAAAACGAAAATATTCAAATTGATAGCGGCGATATAGCGCTTTGACAGATGACGTTTAAGTTCATTTGCTATACGCTACGCCCTACGTCCAAATTTTCAGAACCAACTTGACCACGTTTTTATTTGAACGCTCGTTACAACAGCTTGAAGATGACCTATTGTAAATTATTATTTAAAAACATGTAAACGGTGTCTCAAATGTAACGCAGGGTCACAAATGTATCCTCATATAATTATCTACGCCAAAAAAGGTTGTGAGTTCATCTTCACATACAAATAATGTTTCTGAACATTTAATATTCAAGATTCAATTTTTATTTAAATATATTACAAGAATACAACAAATATCGTTTTTCTATGAAATATTTATTTATTTTAAAAACAAACATATTTTGTGACCCAAAAAATCATTATTATTAGTAGATCATCCACAACTTGCTACTTCTTTGTAAGGTGTTAGAAGTGACATCTATTCATTATAAATCTTTCTGTTAATTTTGATCAGGAACAGAAGCTTGCCAGTTGAATTTTGCATACACTTCAGTTACATTATACAATTTGCCGTGGCTAGTAGCCTCGTTTTCTGCGTCCAATTTTCATTTTTACGGTTTATATTTCCGTCGTTTCAGAGATGAAAGGGAACTGCGACAAAAGTATTCAACAAACGAGCTCTCTCATATGGGATTGTTGAACTTACTCACCAAATAACCCTAAGTTTACTTACTGGGACCTGGCAAAATACATTTCATTATAATTTTTTGTAAACATGGGGTATGTGGATAATTGTGTAAAAGGGTGTTTGTGTTTATATAGTAAATTAGCTTACGTCTATTAATTAGGTGTGGTAATTAACTTTACAATTTAACTCCGTTATTAAAGTCGACGTATGGTTATTATGCCGGGATTATAAAAGGTATAATTATAATATTATTTTGGCGTGAAGGTTTTTGTTAAAATTTAAGGGCAGAGGAGTTACCTTTGTGATTTTTTAAAAATTCCTTCTCGGGGCACAAAAAGCGCTTATTAGAAAGCTTTATTAGAGCGATTTTTCTTGGAACGCATAATTTTGCGATTAACTATAATTACTTACTACTAAAACCCTATTTTCAAAACACTTTATAAGCTTTAACATTATTTTTTTGTTTACAATACTCCAATAAATTAATACATCACTTCTGGACCGTATGACTTAGCATTGGAGCTGTGACCTGGCCAGCACGAATCCAGACCTCATTCCCATTGAACATGTTTGAGATGTGATTGAAATATAGGTACAAGGAACTGTATCAAAACGATATTTAAACACTCCTTTTGAGCAGGTGCGAGGGTATATCCGACACAGAGGTGAAAATACTCTATATCAAATTAATTGAAACTATTCATTTTTTTCTTATTTATTGGGTATTTTAATTAAAAAATTAATGACATAAACCCTTACGCCAAAAAGAGGCAAAATATCCAATAAATAAGGAAAAGAACTTCACATAATTTAAGATTCAATTTATTACAAACTTAATAAATTACAAAAATTATTTCAGTGCTGCTTTAATTTGTTGAAGCAGTGTATTTGCAAAGCCGTTAAATTCCGATACAGTAGTTTTTACACTTAATACTTTAAAACAGCGGCGGCTCGTGAGATTGTGAATAGGTGACGCTCATGACTTTTTTACTAGGTGGGCAAGAAAGAAAAAAATAAAGTTGTTTAAGCGCTTTTGTGTTATCGTATTTCTAAGTCTTAATGCGCTTAAGACACAAACAGTTTCTTTCTAGCGAAACACTTATTGCAGGAATTGTTAAAACTGGACAAAACAATTTGTATGTATCCGAAAATACCATTTTAAATTCCTTGTATAATATTTTTATCGTTTTTTGAACTTCTTAGTTACGAAATTGTTCGTCTCTGTACAAAATATTAAGTTCGTTTTTCAACTAATCTATTTCAAAAACGTTTTGATACATTTGCAATAAACATTCAAACGATTTTTCGGGAAATTTGTTTGCATATTCGGGAAATTTTGAGGTATCTATTAAAGAAAAAAAAACTAAATCATGTAAATTCCCAAAACGAGTAGGTACTTAATTAACGGGAAACATATTTCGAAAATATTTCTAATTCTAAATTTTGCCCCGTTTACTTGGAAGTCCAGTAACATTTTTCACATAATTAAAAATATTTTTAAATTTTTCTTCGTTTCTTATTTCAGAAATTCTTTGACTAGTAATTATAATTTGCTTAGAACAGTAGTTTACGTCATTACGTCTTGAAAAAGGTGTTTCAAGAGATAAATAAATATTGTGATAGTTTCATTATTAGCTACCTATGTATTTGGTAATATAGGGTGTCCGCGTTTTTTTGTAGCAGGACTTTCACAACTTGTACTAAAAGTTCTTTAAAAAATAAAGTTCATGTAAACATATATGTATAGATGCGTCGTTTTCGATTTACAGAGTGTTCAAGTTTAAAATGAGAATTGATTTTTTAATCGTAAAACGAAAACCCCGTTTTAGACTTTGTTGAAACTTGGCAACTTTGTTTGTAATAATAATACTCATTTTCTCACATAATTTAATTTGTCCTATTTTCTCCAGTGGCGTCACAACAATATACCAGCTTGATAAAAATATAAAAAAATATGGTACGCCACTGATTTTTGGTAAGTTTGAAATTTTTCTCAGATTTAGCTATCAAAAATACAACTTTTTTGTCATTTACTTTTTTTCCTATTTCGCTTTGTAATTAAACCTTTCGGCGAGTAATTTTTTTTTACAACTTTTTTGTTTATAACATAAAAATTGAAAATATGTAAATTATCAGAAAAATACACTTTATAAAATAAAAAAGTTTCATGCTGTAGGTTTTTGTTTTAAAAATTAGTCGGCGACCTTCATTTAGAAATATCTTTTATAGGGGTGAACCGCTGGCCTATTAATAGAATAGTAGGTATTAAAATATACGGTGTGAGAGCCAAATTTTACAGTGAGGCTCGGCCTCAGTTGCTTCATACGACGAGCCGCCACTGCTTTAACAATGCTAAAGCTGTTTTTTTAATACAATATACATTCGCTATTTGTGGAGGTAATAATCATATATCGGTTATTTTATATTAAAACGTTTTGACATTTCAGATGAAATAATCGCGAGCAAAGCGATTACTCTGACATCAAATCTGATTTTAGTCATAGGCGTCCGGCTCTAAAATTAAAAAAGGGTGGACATTTAAAAAAATATATACATTGGCGATTTTATCTATATATAGTATATTTTAATTTTTATTAAATCGTTCTGTACTAAATTTGAAAAAACATATTTTTTTTTCCAAAGTGCTCCGGATAAACATTTAGTTTTTTTACTATAACGCAATTGTCAATTTGATAAGCTTTTCGTTTGCTTTTTGTTTTATATTAAGTTATCAAATTCTAGAAAAGACTTATTTAGCCGTTAAAAAAATATTACTGTAAAATTTTCACATTTTATTAAAAATTTTCGTCATATATTCTCTTGACATATGAAGAAACAAAACTGCAACATTAAATTACAAAATAATTATCTCCATTTCTAGAGGACTATTAAGAAAAAAGTTTATGACTTGGTATGGAGATTTAGAAAATAAAATTAGGCAGATATTTGGCAAAATAAGAAAGAAAATAAACTACACTCATGAAAAATTTTTTTTTTTTGAACTTATCGTTTGAGAAAATTCTCAAAAAATCTGATAAATCGATTCAACCATCTTAAATTCATTTCTGATATTTGTTTTTCGCTTCTGAACATTAGAATCGAATTTGGCTCGCTTGGGGTTACGCTAGATGCATAAACATATATCACCGAGATCTATATTCTTCAGATTTACATGTTAAGTGTAGGAGGTACGCCGCAGCGGCAGTGGAACGTCAGTTGAATTTACTGGAATTGCACAAACCGGTTAAATTGGTCTACTTTGTTGCTTACTAGTGGAGCATTGCATTAAGAGGAATTACCGGCTCCTTTAGTACGTCTTAAAAGTTAATTACGTTAATAAAAAAGAGCTTTTTGTGAATTTGAGTGCTCTTGTACAATTGTTGTTGATGAGGATTCAACACAAAAACAAAGAGGACGGTGCTTGGTGGATATGTTGCACGAGATAAGAAGTGGAAATATCATCATGATCAAATTTTGTGTTAAGAACAATTGTAAATGTACATTTGTTTGTTCGTCTGTCAAGAGCGCCAGCGAGACCCCGCCCGGACGCATCAGGGTTCCCGGAAGACGAGTCCGACAGATTGGCACCAAGGACCAGGTACTTCTGCGAGCGATTCCACGCCACCAAGACCGACTCTCCAGCTAACCCTCAAACCGACAACACGTCTTTTCACAAGCTTAGTTTTCAATAAAAATACTTTATTTGTACCGTTGAGTAAGCGTTTTGTTTTTGCTGTACAGCGAAAGCAACCCTCAGAATAATTTATGTTTAACAGGATTATCATCTATTTTAATAAGCTTTCCGTCGCAAGTAAAAAATTTTTATTACGGCCCTCATCACCGCTTCTCCATCCAAGGACACTGGAAACCGTTGAAGGAGATCACCCCGGTTAAAAATATTTACGATTATTAGTAGCACAGAGATAATTTTAGAATATGATTCGTACTGCAAAGAATTGAAAATTTATTAAAACGGCAAATTGTATTATTCTACTCTAAAATTAGGAGGTCTAGGTTAAATTAGTTTATATTAAAATTCCTTATACAAAATAGACAAATTTAACAGACTCTGACGAGAACGTGCGATCATATTAGTTATTTCGTTATTCAAAATACTTATACAGGGTGATTCACAAATGGTGACCAAGAATTGAAACGTCGTGTTTTTTGGTGAATTTTAAGGGGAGTCTTTCGTATAAAGTTTGTATATAGGACACTTCGTTAAAAAGATACAGGGTGTTAAAATATTTTTACTTTTTCAAATAATTTAAAAATTAGTAAGTGAAATAATTTGAAATTGGGTACATGTATCTATGTAAATATTGTCCAATATCAGAGGGGTTTTCCTAAAATTTACATACTCCAGTGGCGGAGATACAGTGTAACGGTGGTATCACTACATATTATAAAATAAAGTCCTCCGCCGCGTCTGTCTGTCTGTTCGCGATAAACTCAAAAACTACTGTACCGATTTTCATGCTGTTTTCACCAATGGATAGAGTGGTTCTCGAGGAAGGTTTTAGTATATGATTTGTTAAGTTTTTGTATACATTAACGATATTTGTTGGAGGTGTCGGAAAAAAATAAGCCGTCTGGGAGCTTTCAACGAAAACGCTGCCTAAACCCTTTGAGATATAACAAAATAATGTATGGTGGAATTGTGTATCTTATATAGGTCTACAGAAAAGTCCGCGATGGCATATGTCTATCTCTTAAGGATAACAAATTTGGCAATTATATAGCGGTAATGTAAAAGCTATTTACAGAAATACGGTATTAATCCTTATCATTTTAAATAAGTTAGAGGCTTTAAATATTTCATGCACATCATTTTACTCTTTTACACCATATAATTTAAATGAATATCTTAGGAGTAATCGCAAAAAAATTACGGACGCGAGAATAAAATTCAAGCGCCTCGCTTCGCTTGATGCGATCGCCGACCCTCGCCCCGCACCGTTGCATACTGTTTAGCTAATAAGCCAAACGATAACGCGCGCGTGATCCTTTAATAAACTGACTTGGAGCGAATGGAGGTGACGACTGACGACTGTGTTTTCTTTCTGGGTGTTGTTGGAAAGTTATAATTGCGTTCGATATTTTAAGGTCACATTTTTGTTTTGTATTTGTTGTCTTTAGGTAGTCGGAACATACATAGATACTTGCAAACATACTTTTATTTCATTGAGTTTTAGTAATTCGTTTGTTTTTTTCTTATTGTGAATCATTTAAAACTTCATAGTCGCATTTTTGTTTCGTGTTTGTTTTCTTTAGGTAGTTAGATACCTAACTACTTATTAATTAAAATTGATAATCCTGAACATAGCTACTTTAATTTAATTCGCTTTGTTTTCACATTGTTGGTAGTTACCTATATTGTTTTAAATTTAAAGGTTTTGCATTTTTAGTTTTGAGTTCGTTTGTTGTCTTTAGGTATATAGATATATCGTGAATTATTTTAAAATTAATATTAGGGTCGCATTAGATGAAAGATGATTGATTTTTTGTTTGTTACGATTTAACTCAAAAACTACTCAACCAATTTTACCGAAAGCTACATCTCCTCGGAGTAACATAGGCTATTTTATATTTGCCCGTGCGAAGCCGGGGCGGGTTGCTAGTATTTTTCTAAATAAAATAATAACAATCATGATATTTTCGGATTCGTCTTTCAAATTTGTACAAATTACTACTCTCTTATGTTTTTCGATAAAAGCCTGATTTTCGAGTAAAACTTAAAAAACGAACTAAGAACACTTCGATATTCGAATATAATGCTTTAGCAGTTAGAAGAAAGAATAAATTCAGATTCAGATTCCATCAGATTAAAGCAACAGTAAATTTCGAACAAATTACATTTTCGTTACTAAAAAGATGTCGGGCCTGTGTTCGTGGAAATGGAGGTATTTTTGAGCATTTACTCAAATATAATCATTAAAATGATGACTAAACCTCGACTAAGCTACAGTGGAGTCGGGTGGATTCAGATCTTATAGAATTTCTTTTATTTGTTTGTTTACATTTATAAAGAAGGGCGGCAAGTGATTTTTTAAGTCATATACTCTGGAACTGTTAAAATCACTAAACCACAGGCAAAATGATTGAGGGGTTCAACAAAAAAGATCTGAATTTTAAATAGACTTTAGAAATTTAATATAAGTATAAATAAGCAGTGGTGGTAAACAAATTTACAAAAAAACGACACTTAATTACCGATTACACTAACAAGTATAATAAGTGGCTTGACCAATGTAAAATAATATGTGTTTGTGGGAGAAAATATCATAGGGGTAATAGCTGGTGACTAGAGAAAACTTTTATGCTACTCTACGTACTATTTGAGATACGCCTATAATAATTATTATCACAATAATAATACTCGGGTGGGTTGAATAACAAACCCTACACATTAATGAGTGTGAAAAGGCAATAATAATTTAATCCACTATGTGGTACTTATCACTGTCCCATCAAAGGCTCTACATTGTCTGTCACCGATGTCTCGGGTTCCAACCGCGTAGGATTTTTCTAGTGGAGGCGATTCCTCCTCGAACGGCCGCGTAGCTAATAGTTTCCTAGATTCCCAGTTCGTAGTTTAAAATCTAGCGGACTCCACAGCAACCAGGAATAAACTATGAAAGAATTCAACGGAACAGAACTCCGGGGAAACTTCTCACAACGTCTGACTTCGTAATCCAAAAGAAAAACCGACAGGTACGAATGTTCCTATGCACCAATCTTGTTTTATCCCATTCTCATATAATTGCATCCCATATACTCGTTTTGGACAAGAGGACCGATCAACCAAACACATAAATACCAAAAATACAGTCTTCTAATGCGAAATTGATGAAAATCCGTTATTATTTAACGATATGTCTCTAATTTCATCGATCGCTAACTAATACTTTGTCAAACGCTCGTTCGTGAATGCCACCCGCGAGAATCAACCTTTTTTTCCCTAACTTCTTCATTCCTTTCGTTTTTGTCGTACCGAAAATTCAATTTAAGCTTATAAATCAACCCACTATCACTAGATGTCGCGACTTATACTAAAATCTATAAGTTTTTAAAATATATAAATACAGTAACCTACTTTTATTTAAATTACAATAACAATTTAGCTTAAACTACGTTAAAATGTTATTAATTTCTTTATTCGAATAAATAACCGAATGGTTAGTGCTTGTCATACCTATCATTTAAGTAAAAGTGTTTTCAGTTGGTTTTTTACTCGAAAATCAGGCTTTATTCGAAAAACATAAGATAGTAGTAATTTGTACAAAATTGGAAGACGAATCCGAAAATATTATATTATGGTTGTTACCGTAAAGCAATGGCGTACTAATTTATTTAGAAAAATATGCCACCGATACCCTGTACCTCCGCCACTGGAGCATGTAAATTTTAGGAAAAGCCCTCAGATTTTGGACAATGTTTACATAAATACATATGCCCAATTTCAAATTATTTCACTTACTAGTTTTTAAATTATTAAAAAAAAATTGAAAAATATTTAAGTTTAACACCCTGTATCTTTTTAACGAAGCGTCCTAGATTTACATGTTTTAGTTACTTTAAAATATCTTGCGGATGAAAATACAGCATGGTTGGAAGGTTTAGTTCCAGTTCCAAAAATAAAACACTTGGCGCAATGCGTTGGCATTCTGCTCTGTTCCAACGGACCGCAAGGCTATAATTCCAATGGAGTGTAATTGTAAACAGCCCCAGCTTATCCAGGGCAGATAATTGTACAATTCACGCTATCCTTGAACAATATAAATCACTTTCGGTAACGGATAGTGGGGGGAAATACCACCAACAGACCAGATTGTTCATCCGGAGACATCTAGGCACGATTCCGCTGTCTTCGATAACATCAGCGACTAAACTACCATAGCCTTGTGTAGATTTACGAGTATATAGGCACAACATATGTAAACTAGGAAATTCAGATTAGAGGAAATGGTAAGACACGCTAGGGCCATTGTCAGTATATTCAAAAATCGAGAAATAAGTCAAAGTACTAAATTTCAACATGTGATTTCTGAAAGACGAAGAATGATATCGGGATAAATCCAATTGCGTTTTAATGAGTAAGTATAGTACTTTAAGACCCCAGTAATGGTTTTAGCAAAAAATTTACCTATCCATGTAACATAACCTCAAATATGTCGAAAAATAGCGATTTTCGCACTTTTAGGTTTGGATATCCCGAAAATCAGAGCCAACTAAGAAATTTGGACCTACGCTAGGATTCAATTCAGCGCACCAAAATCCCTCGGAAAAGTACATTCTGGTTTCTGGGTTACAGGGTCGGTCAAATTTTGTTGGTCTGTATAATCAATGGTGCGAGAAATACCGAACTTTTAATGGACAAGTAATTGAGAAGTTTATCTCGGACAAAAGCAGAATAATGTTGAACACATTTTCTCTATATTTCAATAATATGTACTTGAAATAAAACCACCCAATTATACAGGGTGGGCCACCAGTAACGCCTCGGTGGGTAGGGACCAAACGGCAAATATTATAGAAACCTGTTTAGGTGGTTACGTAGGTTCATTACGGCTACATTTTAAAAATATTTTTAAATATACAGGGTGTCCAGGAAAAGCGTACCATATCAAAGTTATGTATTTTTAAATGGAATACCCTGTATTTTACTGCAGTTTTGAAAGCACCATAAAAAATAGGCGAACTTTATTAAAGGTTCTGCATACCTAGGACTTATTGTTTGTGAGATATTTCAATTTTAATGAAAATGCAGGCTTAGCATAGAAATTTAATATTAGCAATAAAAAAATAATTTTTAGGAAGCAGCTTTGCAGAGTGATAGATTCTTGAAGTTATAAATTATTATATTTGTCGTCACTTAGAATTGTACAGGGTCCTCAAAAAACTGCCGAATACTTAAACAGCAATAACTTGGTTATTTTAAATAGGACACCCGGTATATTTTTACTGTGGAAGTTAGGAAATTTAAAACTCTTTCGAACTGTGTATAGGTTCCCTATCTCTAACGGTATTGGAGATATTTGTAATAATTTGAGAACGGCGAATCTTAGGGAAAAAATTAAAGTCACCTTTTTTTACGTATTTTGTACATAAAAATATAAATCATTTACAATGACATGTAAAAAATGCAGTGGCGTAGGTTTTTTTTGGAAAAAGGGAGTGACTTCTGTCCAGTTGTACATCACTGGTTCAACCTTTAAAGCTCATATTTCAGGGAATATAAGGCCTACTATTATACATTATATGTACCAACTTTTATTGAGATCGGTTAATAGATTCCGGAGATATAAACAAAAAATCAATGTTTTTTGACAACTTCAACACCCTGTATCTCTAAAACGGTGCCGTTCCAGACCTATGTTTATAAGGCAAACACATATTATTTTAAATAGATCATCTACCCGTCCTCGAAGTTTCCTGCATAAAATTCGGACCACCCTGTATAATAATATTTTTTATTAGAAATCTTTCTTGAATATTGTCATGATTCACGCTTTACCAATTCAATAAAGACTTCGATAAAGATACGTGGATACATCTTACAAAAAAATTCGATAAAAAAAACGAAACGGCACAAATATCTGCAATATCGTTAGAGATAGGTATAGGGAATCTATACACAGTTCGAAAGTATTTTAAATTTTCTAACTTCCAGAGTAAAAATATACCGGGTGTCTCATTTAAAATAACCAAGTTATTGCTGCTGTTTAAAGTTGAGAGAAGTATTCAGCAATTTTTTTAACACCCTGTACAATACTAAGTGACGACAAATATAATACTTCAAGGATCCCAAATATACTATGCAAACTGCTTCCTTAAAATTATTTCTTTATTGCCAATATTAAATTTCTATGCTAAGCCTGCATTTTCGCTAAAATTGAAATATCTCACAAATAATAAGTCCTAGGTATGCAAAACCTTTAATAAAGTTCACCTATTTTTTTACGGTGCTTTCAAAAATGAAGTAAAATACAGGGTGTTCCATTTAAAATACATAACTTTGGTGTGGTACGCTTTTCTTGGACACCCTGTATATTTCAAAATATTTTTTAAATGTAGCAGGTTTCTATAACATTTGCCGTTTGGTCCCTAGCCACCGAGGCGTTATTGATGGCCCACCCTGTATTCGATTTTTTTTAATACTTTGTACCTAAATTTTTCCGCCCTCACTGGTACGGAAGGCAAGAGTCGCCACTGACTGTAATTATGAAAAGTCCAAAAAAAAAACTGATTAGTGTAAGAATTTTAAATTTTGTAAAAGTTAGTAACCTCTAAATTATTTAAAATTGTTATTCTTACGACTTTTTTAACTTATGATTGTTACATTTATATAAAATTTATATCCAAGAAAAAATTCCTATAATCTTCCTCCCGAGACGAATACATTTTGGAGCAAAGTTTAAAAATTACATTATTTTCAGAATCCTCTTCTACTCTTTCTTCCCCTTTTTCATCAGCAATTCATTATTTCTACTACTTGTTAGTCTTCTCTTGATTAACATTCCTTTCATTCAGGGCCGGATTAAGGGGGGGCTCACGAAATCGAAGGCCTTCTGCAAGACCTGGCAAAACAAATTTTAGCTTTTTTTTTTTTAGAAAAAAACCAAAAAGTATTTAGGTTTTAAAATTTTATATCATTGCTGATTACGTGACCTTTTTTTTATGAAGAGAGCCTGCGTATGCTTGTAGCCCCACCATAGGTTTATCATCCGGTCCTGCGTTCATTGCTCCAATAATAAGTCGGAGACTTCTGTGGGAGAGGAGGCGGCATATTATTATTAGACAGGCCGCATCTGCGCCCAGGAACGACTTATGTTGGTAGGCCTTAACCACCATTCAGTGCAGGAATGAGGGAAACTTGGAAAACCTCATTAATTAGGGGGGTGGTCAAATGCCAACCGGTGTCAATCTCTCACATTGACCCAAGCCAACATTCTTCCACCCTACCATACCTGCACAGAGGGTGCCAATCCTCCGTACAAGCATAGCTAATCTACGGTCTACCGGCCGCGGGAATCGAACCCGGGCAGAATTTTCACACGATTTAAGTACTGACGCCTTAAATCGTGCGGCTTGCGGCTATCGACCGATAAATGGCTTAAAGAACTGACAACTTGCCCTCAGTACCAAGCACGACCCCGAAACAAATCTCCGATGGATCAAATATCATTTAACCCGTATAAACACGCCCTTCGAGACTTGTATCACCCATAACTCATCAGTTTTAACTCGTATGGCTTCAATTTTTCCGGTTGTACAGATCACGCTGCGGAGTAAACCGGTTTCAAAGTTGGCCATGACAGTGACAAATAGCAGGGAACACGACGCCCCGAGAGGGAAAGGGGGGAGGGTTAACGGCCGGTCCTAATTAGCGTTTGTACGACCGGTTAATTAGGGATGGAATAGATCTAATCGCAGCTTGTCAAGCGGCACTTGAAATTAGTTGTTATCATAGAACGGAAATGTTTATTGTCTGGTTGATGATATAGTGTTGTTCCTTCTGGTTCTGTTCCAGTGTTTGGTGAAATAATTAAGTGAGTTGCGAACTTTATGCCTGATGATTTATACAGGGCGTCTCAGGTTTGAATAGGAAAACATTAATAAGCGATTGAACTCGCAGAAATTAAAAGAAAAGTTCATATGACCTTGTATGGTTTAAAGCTGCATTTTCGAGATACAGGGTGCAAAAGTCAATAATTTTTCAAATATATCAAAAACTGGTTGCTTGATTTTAATAAAACTTGACACGTTTTTAGTAATCGATAAGGGGCTTAATATAATTTAATTTAATTATTCTAGGAGCGGCCCTGGTGTTATAAAAAAAATTGAGTACCTCACTGCTTAATATTATTTTTAGATTGAGTAACTAAAAATACATTTCCTTATTACTTGATTTTTTGTATATCTTGTTCACTTTTCGAGAAAAAAATAACTTCTTAAAATGTTTAACAATCAGAACAATTTCACAATCTCAATGTTTAAAAATAATAATCATTCTTCATACGAACTTTTTTTATTTATTTATGAGAATTCTGTCGCTTATTAAATTTTCTTGATTAAAACCTGGGACACCCAGTATATGTACAGGGTGTTTCAGAAAGACCTCCCATAAATTCAGGGGGTGATAATACCACAAAAAATAAACATTTTTTGTCTTATGAACTATACTCCGCGGTCGAAATTATAGAGAGTGACTCATCGCTAGCTTTTGGACTAGTAAGGGGGATGAAGCGTGCCGGGAACGAAAATCCATTGGCGTGTCTGCATAAAAGGCAACAAGATATAGAAAATAATGAAAAAAGATAATAAAACATAATATCTAATATTTTTTTACGGTTTGCTATAACCGGCACTTTGATCCATTTTAATTATTACAGCATTTTAAAACGTCCCAGTTGTGTTTTTTAATTTATAAATTTATTATAGCCATGGAATTAGACCCCTCATCTACGCTTATGCTATGACGTTTCTCAGGACGGGTAAGTCAAGTCTGTTTACATCGTTAAAAAAGCATTTCCCTATTCTCTACCAAGTGCAAAAGACAGAGATAGAATATAGATCGACGTTCAGTGTAACTCAGTCTATAGATAGACGATTATAGATCCTATCGATGTGCGTAGCGAGCGGCACAAAGATAAATAATATTGAACCGTATAGAAATCATTTTATATTTTATACGCGTTATGGTAATAGTGTTTTTATATTATGTCTGAGTCACTCTCTCTAATTTCGACCACGGAGTATATATGTCAATCTCCTCTTGTTTTCGAGATACAGAGCGACAAAATAAAATTTTTTAAATAGAATTTTTACGAAAATTTTCAAACGGTGCGAAATATTTTTATGAAATTTGGTATTCCGGGGTTTTTAATGGACTGTAAAAGGGAATAAATATTCCATATTACAGGAAGCTGCGACTGAAACACATGGTGTAGCTATACATACAGGGTGTCCAAAAAAGACACGAACCTCCAATAACTTTATAGGATTGGATCTTGTCAAAAAAAAAAATCAGATAAAATTTGTAGAATATTATGAAATAGTATGCTGGTTTGTGTGACCTTGACTTTAAGTTTCAAGGTCAATCCAAGGTCACCTTGAATATATTAATGGAACACCCTATCTTTTATGACAACAATCGATATTTCTCAATTTAAATTTAATATTTCATTAGCATTATGCAACGCAATGTTTTAGATTTTCTTTGTAAATATTGCAGTTTTTGACAGTATTTCATTTGCTTAAATAAAAAAATATACGAAAGACGCCTTTCATAGGTTTTTAAAAAAATTACTATTCGACTAATAATCACTTCAATCTTCAGTTATACAGGGTGCTCCATTTTTCGAACCATGGAACAAATGGGACCCTCTGTATGTATTTGTTTGATAAGAGCACCCATATAATATATCACCCATGTTTGAAAAGGATTCGTAATTAATCACGACCTCAAAATTTCTACCTGAAATCACGTTTCCACCTCCAAAGGTAAAATATGACTGCAATTTATATTCCTCCCGTGTATGTATATGCAGATAAAGCGAGGGGCGGCATAAAGGAGATATTTATCTCGTCTTGTAACAACGATCCGGAATATTTGGGGAATTCCAATAAGAATGTAAAAATGCTGCTATGCGAAAAGGGATTTTTCGAGGACAAAGCCAGAAGGCAACTTTATGAAACAAATAAACGTGTATATATTTATATTCAAGGGTGATGTCTTGGGCCAAATGAGCGGGTGTCTATATCAGTACAGTTTTTTTGTAGACTTCCTTTTATATGTATATATTTTTTCTGTTTCGTGCTCACATTCAATTATGTGTTGGTGGGGGCATTAATCCGCAGAGTAGTTGGTTTTCGCAGTATGATCAGTTTTAGAAAAGTGGTTATGCTATTTATTAACTGTATTCTATACGCCGCATTTTTGCGGCATTTCACTTATTTCCGGAGATGTCAAAATATCCATTATAGCCCGGTCAAAATAGACATTTCAAATAACGAAAATTCCGACAGAGCTAAATTTTGGTGAAGACCTTGGGTACACCATTAGAAATAAAATGCCAAAAGTCCCCATCGATCCCATGTGTGCAGTCTCTTCATTGAAATCACATGAATCTTCGTCTGTTGTATTCGTATGTTTAGAGCAGATGGAAGTAAAGTTTGAATCGGTTCCAAAGTATTATCTGTTAATTTCCAACCCCAGTCTTCTGGGTTCAGTTGATTGCCTAGCCATGTCTGAACTTGATAGTATACTCGATACAAGTGTTGATTAGTAGAAGCCGATGTTGGAGGAAGACAAGATAGTTGTACTTGTTTCTTGTTTCGTGTATTTTTTACAGAAGTTAAATATCTGTATTTATAATACAATCAATATTTTTTGGAGCTCCTTAACAGCAAGGAGAAATCGAATTCCTTTTGTGATTATTGTTTAAGGTGAAGAATCAATTTCTGCAATCAATCAAATCTTTTTTTCCAAATAATTTTAATATTGATGTTTTACACCTTCTGAACATTGCTGATGTAGTATCGCAGCCGGTTATCGCATGTAAAAATAAGATATGGTTTTGGCATTTTGGATAAGCAGATAAACTTTTTGAAGAATATATTTCTGTTCGCTGTTGAGCCTTTCCAGGTTTTAAAAAATATATAATTTTATCAATTGGAGTCTTTGCAGTGAGTAGTATTAATAAGTCAACATCTTCACCAACTACAATAGTGTATTTGTTGCATTAAATTGTTCTATTGCTGTTTCAATTATAAGGACATCTGCGTCATTTTGACTAAGGGACTGAGTTTCTTTTGAGTGTATATTCTCAGAATAGTATAGTTTATACATACAAGAGACACAAATAAGCATTTTTACTTGCATTAAGTGCCTAACTATGTATATACGTGGCGTATATGTGCATATCATGTAGAACGTGACTCCTTCAACTTTTAGAATCGCGATATCTCAGGAATGGTGGTTTTTAAAAAAAAAGGATAAGAACCATTTTTGTAGATAACATTTAGATCTATAATTTTTGTCAGAACTACTTTTTTGATAAAACTTACCGTTTTCGAGAAAAATCCAAAAAATCTCAAATTTTGACCTTTGACCCCGAATAACATTTTTAGCACATATGGGATCGGTGGGGACTTTTGACACTTTATTTTTAATGGCGTACCCAAGGTCTCCACCAAAATTTAGCTCTGTCAGAATTTTCGTTATTTGAACACAATTTTTATGACTAATTTGATCGGGCTACTACAAAAGTCACGGAACCCTGTTATTACGTTCTGGAAATTGCTTTAATAAGCGCTGAAAACTCAAGGTTACTTTTCGATGTTTACCAACTTGTCCTGTAATCAAGTCGTGTTAGTTCTAGATAAGTAAACAAACATGTTTGTTTGCTGGAAACTTATTTTGCATGTTATATAAATGCTACCGATTTTTTTTCATAAAACAATAATAGAACGGCCAAATATTGATAGCAGAGTGATTTAGTTTTTGTTCTGAAATATAATTTTAATAAAGAAAAAGAATTTGTTCCAGTAAACAGTGTTCAGATTCTATAATGGACCAATATACAGAAAAATGAATGAGAAACATATCTTTATACAACTTTTGCAGTTTTTTAGGTGTTTTACAGGATGGTTTTTGTTCACTAAAATCAAATTTTAATCAATAATGACAAAATTTTTTTAGTCACTAGTGAAATGAAATAATTATAATTCAAATAACAACAAGATTAAATAATTAAGGATTTAATGGAATTTCTTTGAAATGAAATGGTGCACTCTAAAATTGGGTATGTGAGAATTTGACCAAACATCTCGTTTATTATGGTCTATTTCACTGCCTTGAAATATAGTGTGCTATTCTGTATAAATTTCAAGTTTGTCTAACAATTTCTGTTTTCGTGATACATGAAATAATTGACTCTATGCTGTTCACAAGCCACTATATTAACCACAATCTACTTATGAACCACCATTATTTCAAGTAGTTCGCTGGAGTGCATAGTTCCAGTATAGCATTTTAATTAGTTTAACAATTCAGGTGAGCACCTTAGAGAAGTCCTTAAGGAGTGGAAATCATTCGCTTGTGAAATTTTGTTTTAGTTTTCGTTTGTTTGTGCAACGTGGAACTTAATTACAAGACAAACCAAAATAATATATGAAATACGTTCTAAAATAGCTATTTTATAATGTATGCAATATACATTTGATCCAAAAGCACAGTTTATTATTAATAATAGTCTCTTGGGTATGTCTTTGACAGAATGTTTTTCGAGCGAGTAAAATGGAAGATAAGAGAATATCCCAATGACGTTCCTGGAATTTTGCAAGTACCTTTGACGTAGGCCTTAAAATTTTAACTTCAAAAGGTACTAGCATTATCAAGATATATATATATA